>NW_007150143.1:0-828 GCF_000164805.1 Carlito syrichta | reverse complement strand
GCACGAAATAAAGCAGGCTCTCCCCTTTTCCTGTAAGAAGACTTCATTTTATCAGAGGTTTTATACTTTCTTCTGGATCTCAATGTCTAGTCATAGCTGAATAGCCTGAAAGGTCCAAATTTAAATGATTAATAACAAATAAAGTGTGATTCAAGATGTGGTGAGGAGAACTATACTTGAACTCACCCTCTCATAACTTAATTGATTTTTTAAAGTTTGGTGAACTCTTTCAACTATGGCTTGACCTTGTGGATTGTAGGGAATTTCTGTGGAATGAGAAATATTAAATTAGGAGTAAAATTGCCGGAAAGATTTAGATGTATATGCAGGACCGTTGTTGGTTTTCAGTTGCTCTGGCATACCTAGCTGTGAAAAGCAAAAGAATAAATGTTGTACCACGTCCTTGTAGGCTTCTTCCAGTTTTTGCTGAAGCTAAAATAACATGAGAAAATGTATCTACAGTCACATGCAAATAAGACAATTTACCAAAACTGGGAGAGTGAGTTACATCCATTCGCCATAGCATGTCAGGTCTCAGTCCTCGAGAGTTGACTCCTCCTGGAGCTGGAACAAAAGTGTTTTAATTCTGTTTGTTCTCAGTTTCCTCCCTGCCTTAATCATTTGATATACTGTATATAAAGTTGTGGATAAGGTAAATTTGTATGAGAAAAAAAACTTAAATACACAAAATAAAATCCTATTTAATTTTATAATGTAAAAAAAAATTCTTTGTGAATTACCATCCTCCAAATACCTGTCAACATATTTTTCAAGTTTTCTTATTATTTTAAAGCAGAATACATCTGCATTTTCACCTTACGCATAACT
>NW_007150142.1:0-999 GCF_000164805.1 Carlito syrichta | reverse complement strand
CACAAAGAATTTTTTTTTACATTATAAAATTAAATAGGATTTTATTTTGTGTATTTAAGTTTTTTTTCTCATACAAATTTACCTTATCCACAACTTTATATACAGTATATCAAATGATTAAGGCAGGGAGGAAACTGAGAACAAACAGAATTAAAACACTTTTGTTCCAGCTCCAGGAGGAGTCAACTCTCGAGGACTGAGACCTAACATGCTATGGCGAATGGCTGTAACTCACTCTCCCAGTTTTGGTAAATTGTCTTATTTGCATGTGACTGTAGATACATTTTCTCATGTTATTTTAGCTTCAGCAAAAACTGGAAGAAGCCTACAAGGACGTGGTACAACATTTATTCTTTTGCTTTTCACAGCTAGGTATGCCAGAGCAACTGAAAACCAACAACGGTCCTGCATATACATCTAAATCTTTCCAGCAATTTTACTCCTAATTTAATATTTCTCATTCCACAGAAATTCCCTACAATCCACAAGGTCAAGCCATAGTTGAAAGAGTTCACCAAACTTTAAAAAATCAATTAAGTTATGAGAGGGTGAGTTCAAGTATAGTTCTCCTCACCACATCTTGAATCACACTTTATTTGTTATTAATCATTTAAATTTGGACCTTTCAGGCTATTCAGCTATGACTAGACATTGAGATCCAGAAGAAAGTATAAAACCTCTGATAAAATGAAGTCTTCTTACAGGAAAAGGGGAGAGCCTGCTTTATTTCGTGCTCAAGTCAAACATGTTACTAATCATAATTTTTCTTATAAAGGACATTCCAACTCCCTCTCTATTTGTTTTTATAATAATTCTACTTTTAATAATTATCAGACTTCTTGCTTAATGTCTACCTTTAAGTCTCTGAAGTACAGAAAGCCCTTATCAGGACAGTATCAAGGACGGTTGGCGACTGGAGATGTTAATGCCTGGAGGAACCGCCCCTGGCCGTGCGACTAGAGCTTCCTCAGCGTATCTGCTTGCCCCTTCAATGATACG
>NW_007150141.1:0-459 GCF_000164805.1 Carlito syrichta | reverse complement strand
CAAGAGAGAGAGAACTTTTGATAAGGATGTGAAGTAAAAGAAATCCTGTATACTCTTGGTGAGTTTAAAATTGGTAGAGTCATAGAAAAATTATTATCAACAATCTTTAAAAATAAGCCACATAACACAGAAATCCCTTTTCCTGGTACATAAACAAAGGAAATAAATCAGTATCAAAAAGAAGTCTCCAACCCCTATGGGAATTGCAACATTTGTCAAGATGACCAAGCTTGAAAACAACCTAAATATTTGTGGAATCTGTGTTGATTAAGAAAATAACATGCACACACACACACACGTATATATTCACAATAGCATATGTTTCAGTCAAAAAATTTTTCAAATAATTCTGCAATTTTAACCTTATGGATGACATTGTAAGACATTATACTAACTGAAGTGACCAGGCTCACACACACACAAATGCTGTGTGAGAACGGGTACAGTGGCTCAAGTCTG
>NW_007150140.1:0-780 GCF_000164805.1 Carlito syrichta | reverse complement strand
AGAGTACAGACGAGGTCTTGCTGTGTTTCCTAAGTGGGTCTCAGCCCACGAGCTCAGGCCAGCCTCTGGTCTTGGCCTCCAAAGCGCTGGAATGATGAGGCTGAGCCACCAAGCAAGGCCTCAATCCTTTCTCAAAAAAGAACCAGAGGGTCTGGTGCATTGACCAATGCCTGGAATCCCAGTTCTCTGGATGGCCAAGGAAGGAGGATGTCTGCAACCCAGGAGCCCATTCAAGGACAGGTCACTCAAGGAGACCCCTTCTCCTCACAAATCCAAATTAGTGGTCTGGGGTCAAGGTGCCCATTGTCCCAGCCACTCCTGAGCTTGAGGCAGAAGGATCACTAAAGCCCATAATCTTGAGGCTGTAGGTGAATGAATTTCATGTCCCTGGCCCAAACCTGAGCCATAAAGCCAGACCCTGTCTCCCAAAACATCAGAATCATACAAAGATTCTCAACTGCGTGTGATGTGTTTAAAGGGTGATGGCTTTAGAGCCAGGAAAAATGGGAATGGGGGGGAGTAAATTTTCCCTGGTGAGGAATGTGTCCCTGGCCTTTCTTGGAGGAAGGGCCTTGTTGCTGAGTCAGAGGTCAACCTGCTTGGGGCACATTTCTCACCTCGGAGAGGAGAGCCGGCATGAACCAGACTGGGGCTCCTTGGAACTCCTGCAACAAAGTGGAGGCAGCCATTGGGCAGGGTGTATTGGGGTTGGAAGGCACCGAGCTTAGGGGACCCTCACATGTGGGGTGGTGAGTGGGGAAGTACTGAGAGTAGAAGATT
>NW_007150139.1:0-592 GCF_000164805.1 Carlito syrichta | reverse complement strand
GGGGTAGGGGTGGGATTGGCTGCGGGATTTATATTGTTAAGAGGAGGGGAGGGACATACCTCACCATCCAGGGACCCTGCATAATCAATGTTTGAATATCTAACTCTGAATTGTACCCCATATTGTGCAAAAATTAAAATGAAATAAATACATAAATAAAGGCTGTAAACCATGCAACTGACTTTATAAGTTTTCTTCTATTTTTTTTTTACCTTTTTTAATATAAAGATTGTTACAATCCAGGGTTGGGTACAGAAATGTTCATTTTGAAGGGATTGATTTCTAAGAAGGGCGCACTTCTCCCATTATAACTTCCTTTCCTGTTAATACGTGAGAATCCATTGTACATTTGGTTTCAAATTTGACACTACTACATTTCTCATATAAATGCTGAATGTTTTATTCTGCATACATTGAAACATGTTGAGATTCCAGATGTGTATCATCCTAAGTCAACTAAACATTGAGGATCAGAGTATCTATGTGGCTATTTAGAAGACAGAATGCATAATAAATCTTAACAATTTCAGAAGAAAAATTGTATAATAATTTCACATATCTTTGTCCTTTCTTAAAACTCTTGTACATATTG
>NW_007150138.1:0-763 GCF_000164805.1 Carlito syrichta | reverse complement strand
GGGGAATGAAGAACATATTCAGTAAATGTTGCTGGGAAAATCTGACTACATGAACAAATTCAAACAGGACCCCTAACTATCACCATACACATTAACTCTAAATGGATAAGAGACGTAAACGTCAAACACCAAATTATAATCACCATAGAAACACAGGAGACACCTTTATGAAACTGGAACCGGGAGCTACTCTCTTCAGATCCCTCAAAACCCATAATTTAAAAAGAATGTTAGACAAGTGGGATCTTACCAAACGAATTAACTTCTGAAAAATACAAGAAACCATCAAAATACTATGCAGACAACCTCAGAATGGGAAAAACTAGTCTCCAGCTATGTATCTGACCAAGCCATAACATCTATGAGCTACAAGAAAATCAAACACTCAGAAAAAAAGACAAACAATCCCGTTAAAAAGTGGGGAAAATACATGATTGCACACTTCTCATACAAGAGATGTGGGAAGCCAGGAGACACATGAAAACGTGCTCAGCCTCACTCATCATGAAAGAAATGCAAAGGAAAACCACATTGAACTACCACTTAACCCCTGTAAGAATGGCCTTCATTAATAATACAAACAATAACAGATGCTGGAAAAGATTTGGGGGAAAAAATGCTTCTACACTGCATGTGGACTGAAAACTACAACAATATCTTTGGAAATCAGTGTGGCGGTTTCTAAAGGGACAAGAGATTGACCTACCATGTGACCCTGTAATTCCCCTGTAGGGAATAAACCTGGAAGAACTCAGATCTTTAC
>NW_007150137.1:0-4679 GCF_000164805.1 Carlito syrichta | reverse complement strand
GAGTGATACAGGGAAAAAACCAATGAGTTAACATCATTCTTCTCAGACCTGGAAATTGCAATACTGAATTCATGTGAAATTTAAAACAATCACGAGGAGCTAAAGAATCCTTATCAAAAAATACAAAGCAGGAATTATCACTTTCCGCATTTGAATCTTTAGTATAAGTTTACAATAATCAAAAGAGCCTGGTATTGGTACTGGAAAAGGTCCATCGGATAATGGGTCAGGTCAGAGAGTGAAATCCTCAACTTCTCACCCAACTCATCTTGGAATGAACCTCCAGGACCCACTGGGGAATGAAGAACATATTCAGTACATGTTGCTGGGAAAAGTCTGACTACGTGAACAAGATTCAAACAGGATGCCTAACTATCACCATACATATTAACTCTAAATGGACCAAAGACCTAAACGTAAAACACCAAATTATAATCATCATAGACACCCAGGAGACACATTTATGAAAACTGGAACCGGGAGCTACTCTCTTCAGATCCCTAAATACTCATAACTAAAAAAGAATGTTAGACAAGTGGGATCGTAACAAACGAATTAACTTCAGCAAAATACAAGAAACCATCAAAATAGTATGCAGACAGCCCCAAAATGGGAAAAACTAGGCTCCAGCTATGTATCTGACAAAGACATAACATCTATGAGCTACAAGAAAATCAAACACTCAGAAAAAAAGACAAACAATCCCGTTAAAAAGTGGGAAAAATACATGATTGCACACTTCTCATACAAGAGATGTGGGAAGCCAGAAGACACATGAAAACGTGTTCAGCCTCACTCATCATCAAAGAAATGCAAAGGAAAACCACATTGAACTACCACTTAACCCCTGTGAGAATGACCTGCATTAATAACACAAACAATAGCAGATGCTGGAAAAGATTTGGGGGCAAAAATGCTTCTACACTGCAAGAGGGCCGAAAAGTACAGCGACATCTCTGGAAATCAGTGTGGGGGTTTCTAAAGGGACAAGAAATTGACCTACCATGTGACCCTGTAATTTCCCTGTAGGGAATAAACCTGGAGGAACTCAGATCTTTTACAAAAAGATATCTGCACAAGCATGTTTATTGCAGCTCTAATCACATTTGAAAAAAACATGATACCAACCATGTTGCACTTCAAAGCTGGAATGGATAAAATAAATGTGGAACATACACAACATGGAATGTTATGCATCCATGAAAAGTGACATGTATAAGGATTTTGGAGAAAGCTTGATGGATATGAACTAGGTCATTCTCAGTGAATTATCACGGAAACAAAGAATAGAGTTCCATATGTTCTCCCTCATGAGCTGAATTTATCAATTAGTGTGCTAGAAGAAAGTGATTTGCGGTAGTAGAAAACTGTTTTGGGGTAGGGGTGGGATTGGCTGTGGAGTTATATTGTTAAGGGAGGGAGTGGCATACCTCACGATCCAGGGACCTTGCATAATCATTGTTTCAATATCGAACTCTGAATTGTACCCCATATTGTGCAAGAATTAAAATAAAATAAATACATAAATAAAAGCTGTAAAACGTGCAACGGACTTTATTTGTTTTCTTCTATTTTTTTTAACTTTTTAAATCTAAAGATATTTACAATCCAGGGTTGGGTACAGAAATGTTCATTTTGAAGGGATTGATTTCTAAGAAGGGCGCGCTACTCCCATTATAACTTCCTTTCCTGTTAATACGTGAGAATCCATTGTACATTTGGTTTCAAGTTTGACACTACTACATTTCTCACATAAATGCTGAATGTATTCCAGACGTGTATCATCCTAAGTCAACTAAACATTGAGGATCAGAGTACCTATGTGGCTATTCAGAAGACAGAATGCATAATAAATCTTAACAATTTCAGAAGAAAAACTGTATAATAATTTAACATATCTTTGTCCTTTCTTAAAACTCTTGTACATATTGTTGGGACACGCTGTATTTTCTGCTAGTGAATTTTAATTTAAACTTACAGATATGCAATCCCTACTCCAAAGTTTCCCCTACCTATCTGAAGGAAGTATAAAATCACATTTCCCATGTATTTTAAGCCAATGTCTATTTTTCAAAGTGTATTTCCACTGAATCCCCGAGGATTTTCTCTACCGAAGACATAATGGTGTACTCTGCAACAATGTCTCAGATTAATCTGATACTTTTTATCCACAAGCCTTGAAAATCATGCACACACACAAAAAGAGACCATTGGGAGCCCTATGTTTATAAACCAAAATATCATGGAAATTTATAAAGAAGTATTTGGGATCCTTATTCATATAAAAATTTAGATAATTGAAAATTCTAGAAAACTGACTTTGATGCTAGTGAAGCAATGTTCAAATCCTGAGAGACAAACGGCTAAAAGGCTGGAAAATAATATGAAAAACATCCAGAAGTGTCTAAACCAAAGAAAGTGATGAAATATTATTAGCTTGTGCTATGACCAAACTCCAACAAGTCTCTGTGACCATAGTAATAAAAGACTACATCGTGGGGAAGCCCCTCAGGGACCTCCCACTGTGGGAGCTCTTCTGTCCTCTCAATAACTTCTGCTTGAAAACAAAAAGACTACATTGCCCAGTGGATTCTTGAATGGCCACTTACCCCTGGAGACGTTTTTGGATAGGTGTGAACACCTTGCTTCCTTCAATTCTTGGGAATGAAAATCCACCATGTCTTCCGCTTTTGTCAGAGCACTGTACATAAATCCTTGATACTGAAGGCTTGCTCAGTAGTCAAGGTTCCGCCCATTATGATGTCAAAGTTCTGAGGCTGATGTCATGAATGGCAATCTGACATGCTTGTTTTCCTGACTTTGCTTACATCTTTTAATTGAAAAATTAGCCGTTTAGGCAAAAGAGTGATACAGGGAAAAAATCAATAAGTTAACATCATTTTTCTTAGACCTGGAAATTACAATAATGAATTCATGGGAAATTTAAAACAATCACGAGGAGCCTAAAGAATCCTTATCAAAAGATAAAAAGCAGGAACTATCACTTTCCTCATTGAAACCTTAGTATAAGTTTACAATAATCAAAAGAGCCTGGTATTGGTACTGGAAAAGGTCCATCGGCTAATGGGTCAGGTCAGAGAGTGAAGTCCTCAAATTCTCACCCAACTCATCTTTGAAAGGATCTCCAGGACCCACTGGGGAATGAACAACATATTCAGTACATGTTTCCGGGAAAAGTCTGACTACATGAACAAGATTCAAACAGGACCCCTAACTATCACCATACACATTAACGCTACATGGATCAAAGACCGAAACGTAGAACATCAAATTATAATCATCATAGAAACACAGGAGACACCTTTATGAAACTGGAATCGGGAGCTACTCTCTTCAGATCCCTCAATAACTTACCTTAAAAAGAATGTTAGACAAGTGGGATCGTACCAAACGAATTAACTTCGGCAAAATACAAGAAACCATCAAAATAGTATGCAGACAGCCCCAGAATGGGAAAAACTAGTCTCCCGCTATGTATCTGACAAAGTCACAACATCTATGAGCTACATGAAAATCAAACACTCAGAAAAAAACAAAAACAATCCCGTTAAAAAGTGGGAAAAATACATAATTGCACACTTCTCATACAAGAGATGTGGGAAGCCAGGAGACACATGAAAACGTGCTCAGCCTCACTCATCATGAAAGAAATGCAAAGGAAAACCACATTGAACTACCACTTAACCCCTGTAAGAATGGCCTTCATTAATAATACAAACAATAACAGATGCTGGAAAAGATTTGGGGGAAAAAATGCTTCTACACTGCATGTGGACTGAAAACTACAACAATATCTTTGGAAATCAGTGTGGCGGTTTCTAAAGGGACAAGAGATTGACCTACCATGTGACCCTGTAATTCCCCTGTAGGGAATAAACCTGGAAGAACTCAGATCTTTTACAAAAAGATATCTGCACAAGCATATTTATTGCAGCTCTAATCACCTTTGAAAAAAACATGATACCAACCATGTTGCACGTCAAAGCTGGAATGGATAAAATAAATGTGGAACATACACAAAATGGAATGTTATGCATCCATGAAAAGTGACAGGTATAAGGATTTTGCAGAAAGCTTGATGGATATGAATCAGGTCATTCTCAGTGAATTATCACGGAAACAAAGAATAGAGTTCCATATGTTCTCCATCATGAGCTGAACTTATCAATTAGTGTGCTAGAAGAAAATGATTGGCAGTAGTAGAAAACTGCTTTGGGGTAGGGGTGGGATTAGCTGTGGAGTTATGTTGTTAAGGGAGGGAGGGGCAAACCTCACCATACAGGGACCCTGCATACTCATTGTTTCAAAATCGAACTCTGAATTGTACCCCATATTGTGCAAACATTAAAAAAAATAAATACATAAACAAAAGCTGTAAAACGTGCAACGGACTTTATTTGTTTTCTTCTATTTTTTTTAACTTTTTAAATCTAAAGATAGTTACAATCCAGAGTTGGGTACAGAAATGTTCATTTTGAAGGGATTGATTTCTAAGAAGGGCGCACTTCTCCCATTATAACTTCCTTTCCTGTTAATACGTGAGAATCCATTGTACATTTGGTTTCAATTTGACACTACTACATTTCTCATATAAATGCTGAATGTTTTATTCTGCATACATTGAAAACATGTTGAGATTCCAGATGTGTATCATCCTA
>NW_007150136.1:0-948 GCF_000164805.1 Carlito syrichta | reverse complement strand
TATAAAAAAGATACCTGCACACGTTATGTTTATCGCAGCATTGTCACAATAGCAAGAACCTGGAAACAACCATGCTGCCCATCAAAAGAGGACTGGATTAAAAAAATGTGGTACATATACACGATGGAATACTACGCAGCCATAAAAAAGAACAAAATCATGAATTTCGCTGCAACCTGGATGGAACTAGAGTCTATAATACTGAGTGACCTCTCACAAAAACAAAAATTCGAATATCACATGTTCTCACTCATATAATGGACCTTGAACATCCAATGCAATACTATGAGAAAATGACGGATGGTACTGGGAAACTATGGGGGGGAGGGGGATGGGATTAACAGTAGCAAATATCTGTCGGGGGATGGGAAAACACTTCTTATCTACAGGGTGCCTGAGTGAAACGTCATTGTACACCTAACCCTTAACTGTACCCCACAAAACCATAATAAAAAATACTGATTAATGGAAAAAAAAAAAAAGAAAAATATCCTAATTGGAAGAATGAGGTTTAGGGGGCATGATAACGCTGTTGGAGGGGTGGAGAACTTCTTTTGGAGATCTCAGTTCTGAGACAGAATGAAAGACAAGAGTATCCAGATTTAAGGGAAACTCCAGAGATCATTACATACTTTACTTCAACACAAATCTCAGCCTGAGGTCAAACACAGAGAAGGAAGATTGCCAAGAAGTAAAACATGAAAAGGAGAAGAAAAATGGAGGCCAGCTTTGCACTGACCAGAAACAACTGAGCTGAGAAATAAGCATAAAAAATTCAAAAGGCCATGGGTTAAAGAGCTTTGTTGTGAAAGGCATCCTCAGCCTCTCTCTGAGAGTGATCTGCAGCAGAGAGAAGGGTCCTGAGGAAACAGACCCACATGGATGTGTCCCAAGTTATTTCCACTTCCTGCTATAATATCCACATAACAAAAAAACAGAATATTTTTA
>NW_007150135.1:0-1454 GCF_000164805.1 Carlito syrichta | reverse complement strand
TCCTCGCTGCTGTCAGCTATCTGGGAGAGAGTTCTCCCAATCTCGCTGTTTCTTTCTTTTCTCATTCCCTCCCCTCATCTCAGGCCCTGCTCAGTGGAGGCTGGAACTCCACACAGATTGCTTTAATATTCATCGCAAAATAACTTATTATTCAAACCTTAATGGGAAGCTCTAGGTTTTCTTTTGCTTTAGCCTTTGTTTTTGTTGTTTGGTGTTAGTAAATTATACATTTTTAGTAAGTTTGAACCAGGCAGGTTGAAATGCAAAACTAAGCCGGGCTCGGTGGCTCAGCCTGTAATCCCACGCCTTCGGGAGGCTGAGGTGAGTGGATTGCCTGAGCCCGTGGGTTTGAGACCTGCCTGGGCAGCGAGACCTCATCTCTACAATAAATCAAAAAAAAAAAAAAATCAGCCAGGCGTGGTAGCGCATGCCTGTAATTCCGGCTACTTGGAAGGCTGAGGTGGAAGGATCGCCGGAGCCCAGCAGGTGGAGGCTGCGGTGGCCGGGAGCGGCCACTGCATTCCAGTCTGGGTGACAGAGTGAGACTCCAACTCACACACACACACACACACACACAAAAGAAATGCAAAACTAGGCCAAAAAAGTGTGTGTCGCCTGGGCAACTTGGTGAGACCTCATCTCTAAAATAAATTTAGCCGGGCTCGGTGGCTCAGCCTGTAATCCCGTGCCTTTGGGAGGCTGAGGTGAGTGGATTGCCTGAGCCCGCAGGTTCGAGACCCACCTGGGCAGCAAGACCTCATCTCTACAATAAATAAAAAATCAGCCGGGCGTGGTAGCGCATGCATGTAATTCCGGCTACTTGGAAGACTGAGGTAGAAGGATCGCCGGAGCCCAGCAGGTCAAGGTTGCGGTGGCCGGGAGCGGCCACTGCACTCCAGTCTGGGTGACAGAGTGAGACTCCAACTCAAAAAAATAAAATAAAATAAATTAAAATAAATTAACTAGGTGTGGTAGCGCACACCTGTAGTTCCAGCTACTTGGAAGGCTGAGGCAGAAGGATCCCCTGAGCCCAGCAGGTCAAGGCTGTGGGGGCAGGGAGCGTGCCACTGTACTCCAGTCTGGGTGACAGAGTGAGACCCCAACTCAAAAAAAAAGAAAAACAATCCTGAAGTTTATGAAAAAAGTTTTATCTCATGTTTTACTTCACAAATGGCTTTTGCAGTTTCGTCCACACTAATGAACTACTTTTAACCATCTCTACTGGTATATATGCATGTATGTAGACATGTGTCTGTATGTCTGTCTTGGTTTTAAAATCTGAAAATTATTTACTAGAAGAAGGAAGAAAATTCCTGAGAATTCTCTTTACTAGTTAATTCTTAATTTGTAAGATTTACAGAAATATTTAAATTTTAATTAGAACTCTTTGCATAGTAAATAAAATATCCTTAAATAACTAATTCAGTGTGAATGATTATCTGGGGATATAAATT
>NW_007150134.1:0-3461 GCF_000164805.1 Carlito syrichta | reverse complement strand
CAGGCACAGCCAGGACTAGTACACACGATGGCCTCTACAATGTTTCTTGGAGCTTCTTTATTTCTGTCACTCCACATTGCCTTAGTCACATGCACTGTCACTTATCTCTAGTGGTAGCTGTATCTTTTCTTGCTAACTAGACTGTGAATCACAGACAAGGAGACCTTACATACAACAAGCATCCAGTAAATATGTGTTGATTGAATAAATCATGTGTCGTCATCATCAAGTTATTAAGAGTTTCCTCTGCACCATTTCTAGATGAAAATATTTCTTTCTGGAATTAAGTATTCTTGGAATTCTTTCCATTTAAAATAAGCTAGTGAAAAAGGTATCAGAGGTGGGAAAGATGTAAATACAATTTTTCCTATGACTACAATATTGGGCTGTAAACCAAACCAAATTCAATGATTATTAATGCTCACTTTTTAAAAGAGCTAATTGCTACCAATACAGTGTCAGAGAAAGAAACAAAAAATAGCAAGAGAAGTTTGAGCATCTCAGGGAATATAATTGATTATAGTACCTGTGCCTACAGATTCTTAGAATCCTTTTCAATAAAAATAAAATTTCTATTATAATTATCTGTACTTATATTAAGCTTCCCATTTTTGGAACTCAAAGTGCTCCATGTTTTCACTTGTCACGTTATAAGCCAATTCAAAAGAAATGGAACACACTGAAACCACATGCCTTTTGTGAGTTGCAGGATGAATAGGAAATTAGTCTCTTCTTGTGGCCATTAGCAATATCTTTCTCTTCTTGCCCCCGTTACGGGATATGAGAGCCATTTAATTTATTTCTGAAAGAAAAAGTAGGTATCTCTTTAATGTTCACTTTTCCAAATTCTTCAAGGTGCCATGTGCTACACCACCAAAGAATAATTAGGTTTTCTTCCAGGAAATATGCTTCCCTCCACCATAGAAACATCCCTGATAATTCAAACAAAATAAAAGAACCCCCTTGAAGAACTCCCACTTTCTTCCATCCTTACCAATTCTTCAGTACAATCTTCCTCTTGCAGGTGGAATTATCTAAAGGGTTGTAATCATAAGAGTAAAATTTAGGCATAATAATTTTTTTTTTTAGTTGGAGTCTCACTCTGTTGCCCAGACTGGGAGTGCAGTGGCCACTCCCGGCCACCTCAGCCTCGACCTGCTGGGCTCCAGCGATCCTTTGCCTCAGCCTTCCAAGTAGCTGGAATTACAGGCATGCGCTACCACGCCTGGCTGATTTTTTGATTTATTGTAGAGATGAGGTCTCACACAATAAATTTAATGTATTAAGTATTTTGATTAACTTGTAAGGATGGTGTAAAACAATATGACAGTTAGGCATCTCATTTATAATCTTTAGTCATGCAGTAGTGATTAAGTGGTTAAAAATACAGTGTTTAAGAATATAGTGAACTATGAGAATAAAAGGTTTGGATTCGAAGCCTGGCTCCTTTAATTCCTAGCTACATAATCTTGGGGAAGCTACTTAAACTCTCATACCTCCATTTCTTTATCCATAAATCAAGGACCAAAAAGTGGCTACCTTATACAGTTGTTATAAGGGTTATTTTGTATATATGTAAAAAAAAAAAAAAAACACTTGTAACAGTGTCTGGGTCCTAAGTGATCAATAAACATCAGACAGAGATACAATTAGAATCTTGAATTGTATTTAGGAAGAAGGTATGGAAAATTATATGAACTAATTTTTAAACATTGTATGAATTTAATTAGCTCTAAAAATATTTTAGTCCCTCTCCCCAAAGTGAGATTTTTTAAATTACTGTTTCAGAAAAGTCATAAAACAAATATATATGAGCCTAACATATCAGATGCCAGACATGAGTGTTATTAATGACTAGCTGCATTCCCTTAAAATATATTTAAGAAAATGAAATAAAAGGAACAAAATGATAGAACATATTGCTATAATTACTTCAAAGAATTATTTACCAACACATTGTGGGTCATTAAAATACTAAGCAAGAAGCATACGTTTTGCTTCAGATCATCAGAAGAAAGCAAATTTCAAAGTGGAAGGGCCATCACTGAAATACTCTGTACACAGAGATCCTACATTTATTCTTTTCAGTTTTCCATCACCGGTCTCATCATTAGCTTACCATTAAAATCATTAACATACATGCATTACTCACTCTCTATGTATATTGGGGCTTAGGAGGTTCTTATAATATAAACACAGCAAGAGAAATCTTAGAGTAACCTGAAATGACAGAGAACATTTTAAGAGATATAGAAATATATATATAAACCTCTCAGGAAAAAAACATAAACTTAGATATGTGTATATGTATGTATATACATATATATCTTAGAGAATATTATATATATTAGAAAATATTTTTTCTGACAAAAATTTCCTTATGTTGTGGATTGAGTCACATCCCTGTATCTACAATGGTATAAAGAGCATTAATCTAATTTTGACAGGAAGAGCCAATAACATTTTGACATTGTGTCCTATTTCCAATCGTTAGTTTAACAAAAATGTATTATCTTCTATATATAAGGCACTGTGAAGCTTTTACTATCTATCAAAGAACTTGTAGTCTGGTATATACATAAGATTGCCAGTAAGTTTTCCAAGAGAAGTAGCAATTAAGTGATAGAGAAGGAGTTAACAGCTGGGAAAATCACATGCCTCTAAGAATAATTCTAGTGCTTTAAAAGCATAAGCCACATATGTATTCTTAATGGAATTCATTAAAGACAATAAAGTAAGAGCAAATTCAGATGGACATAAGAGAGAAATTCTGGATGATCTTAGTAATAAAACCCTTTCTGCATTTGAGGATCTATTCTAGATAGTTCAGACAGGCACTGTTCCATTTTCCCCCAACTGATTTGAAATTTGTGCACTACTTTCTTCATCTTCAGATTTGAGATGTCTTACAGATTTAACTTAAGTTCTTGCTAGAGCCCTTAATTTAAAAAAAGTAGGTGCTACTTCAAACAAACAGAATTAGTTGTTTCCAGGAGTAAAATAAATAACATATGAAACATCAAGGACTTAGTTTCATAAAAATGTAGGAACAAAGACAAAGAAAAAGCAGATCAAATTACAATTTTACTGTCTAATTCAAGAGATCTTAAATAAAGAATAAGGAGTAGACTTAATTTTTTTTTTTTTTTATTTTGAGTTGAAGTCTCACTCTGTCGCCCAGACTGGAGTGCAGTGGCTGCTCCCAGCCACTGCAGCCTCGACCTGCTGGGCTCCGGCGATCCTTCCGCCTCAGCCTTCCAAATAGCCGGAATTACAGGCATGTGCTACCATGCCCGGCTGATTTTTTGATTTATTGTAGAGATGAGGTCTCGCTGCCGAGGCGGGTCTCGAACTGGCGGGCTCAGGCAATCCATTCACCTCAGCCTCCCAAAGGCGCGGGATTACAGGCTGAGCCACCGAGCCCGGCTAGACTTAATTTTTAACGTATCTTAAGGCAGGAG
>NW_007150133.1:0-6238 GCF_000164805.1 Carlito syrichta | reverse complement strand
CAGGCACAGCCAGGACTAGTACACACGATGGCCTCTACAATGTTTCTTGGAGCTTCTTTATTTCTGTCACTCCACATTGCCTTAGTCACATGCACTGTCACTTATCTCTAGTGGTAGCTGTATCTTTTCTTGCTAACTAGACTGTGAATCACAGACAAGGAGACCTTACATACAACAAGCATCCAGTAAATATGTGTTGATTGAATAAATCATGTGTCGTCATCATCAAGTTATTAAGAGTTTCCTCTGCACCATTTCTAGATGAAAATATTTCTTTCTGGAATTAAGTATTCTTGGAATTCTTTCCATTTAGAATAAGCTAGTGAAAAAGGTATCAGAGGTGGGAAAGATGTAAATACAATTTTTCCTATGACTACAATATTGGGCTGTAAACCAAACCAAATTCAATGATTATTAATGCTCACTTTTTAAAAGAGCTAATTGCTACCAATACAGTGTCAGAGAAAGAAACAAAAAATAGCAAGAGAAGTTTGAGCATCTCAGGGAATATAATTGATTATAGTACCTGTGCCTACAGATTCTTAGAATCCTTTTCAATAAAAATAAAATTTCTATTATAATTATCTGTACTTATATTAAGCTTCCCATTTTTGGAACTCAAAGTGCTCCATGTTTTCACTTGTCACGTTATAAGCCAATTCAAAAGAAATGGAACACACTGAAACCACATGCCTTTTGTGAGTTGCAGGATGAATAGGAAATTAGTCTCTTCTTGTGGCCATTAGCAATATCTTTCTCTTCTTGCCCCCATTACAGGATATGAGAGCCATTTAATTTATTTCTGAAAGAAAAAGTAGGTATCTCTTTAATGTTCATTTTTCCAAATTCTTCAAGGTGCCATGTGCTACACCACCAAAGAATAATTAGGTTTTCTTCCAGGAAATATGCTTCCCTCCACCATAGAAACATCCCTGATAATTCAAACAAAATAAAAGAACCCCCTTGAAGAACTCCCACTTTCTTCCATCCTTACCAATTCTTCATTACAATCTTCCTCTTGCAGGTGGAATTATCTAAAGGGTTTTAATCATAAGAGTAAAATTTAGCATAATAATTTTTTTTTTTAGTTGGAGTCTCACTCTGTTGCCCAGACTGGAGTGCAGTGGCCACTCCCGGCCACCTCAGCCTCGACCTGCTGGGCTCCAGCGATCCTTTGCCTCAGCCTTCCAAGTAGCTGGAATTACAGGCATGCGCTACCACACCTGGCTGATTTTTTGATTTATTGTAGAGATGAGGTCTCACACAATAAATTTAATGTATTAAGTATTTTGATTAACTTGTAAGGATGGTGTAAAACAATATGACAGTTAGGCATCTCATTTATAATCTTTAGTCATGCAGTAGTGATTAAGTGGTTAAAAATACAGTGTTTAAGAATATAGTGAACTATGAGAATAAAAGGTTTGGATTCGAAGCCTGGCTCCTTTAATTCCTAGCTACATAATCTTGGGAAAGCTACTTAAACTCTCATACCTCCATTTCTTTATCCATAAATCAGGGACCAAAAAGTGGCTACCTTATACAGTTGTTATAAGGGTTATTTTGTATATATGTAAAAAAAAAAAAAAAACACTTGTAACAGTGTCTGGGTCCTAAGTGATCAATAAACATCAGACAGAGATACAATTAGAATCTTGAATTGTATTTAGGAAGAAGGTATGGAAAATTATATGAACTAATTTTTAAACATTGTATGAATTTAATTAGCTCTAAAAATATTTTAGTCCCTCTCCCCAAAGTGAGATTTTTTAAATTACTGTTTCAGAAAAGTCATAAAACAAATATATATGAGCCTAACATATCAGATGCCAGACATGAGTGTTATTAATGACTAGCTGCATTCCCTTAAAATATATTTAAGAAAATGAAATAAAAGGAACAAAATGATAGAACATATTGCTATAATTACTTCAAAGAATTATTTACCAACACATTGTGGGTCATTAAAATACTAAGCAAGAAGCATACGTTTTGCTTCAGATCATCAGAAGAAAGCAAATTTCAAAGTGGAAGGGCCATCACTGAAATACTCTGTACACAGAGATCCTACATTTATTCTTTTCAGTTTTCCATCACCGGTCTCATCATTAGCTTACCATTAAAATCATTAACATACATGCATTACTCACTCTCTATGTATATTGGGGCTTAGGAGGTTCTTATAATATAAACACAGCAAGAGAAATCTTAGAGTAACCTGAAATGACAGAGAACATTTTAAGAGATATAGAAATATATATATAAACCTCTCAGGAAAAAAACATAAACTTAGATATGTGTATATGTATGTATATACATATATATCTTAGAGAATATTATATATATTAGAAAATATTTTTTCTGACAAAAATTTCCTTATGTTGTGGATTGAGTCACATCCCTGTATCTACAATGGTATAAAGAGCATTAATCTAATTTTGACAGGAAGAGCCAATAACATTTTGACATTGTGTCCTATTTCCAATCGTTAGTTTAACAAAAATGTATTATCTTCTATATATAAGGCACTGTGAAGCTTTTACTATCTATCAAAGAACTTGTAGTCTGGTATATACATAAGATTGCCAGTAAGTTTTCCAAGAGAAGTAGCAATTAAGTGATAGAGAAGGAGTTAACAGCTGGGAAAATCACATGCCTCTAAGAAAAATTCCAGTGCTTTAAAAGCATTAAGCCACATATGTATTCTTAATGGAATTCATTAAAGACAATAAAGTAAGAGCAAATTCAGATGGACATAAGAGAGAAATTCTGGATGATCTTAGTAATAAAACCCTTTCTGCATTTGAGGATCTATTCTAGATGGTTCAGACAGGCACTGTTCCATTTTCCCCCAACTGATTTGAAATTTGTGCACTACTTTCTTCATCTTCAGATTTGAGATGTTTTACAGATTTAACTTAAGTTCTTGCTAGCGCCCTTAATTTAAAAAAAGTAGGTGCTACTTCAAACAAACAGAATTAGTTGTTTCCAGGAGTAAAATAAATAACATATGAAACATCAAGGACTTAGTTTCATAAAAATGTAGGAACAAAGACAAAGAAAAAGCAGATCAAATTACAATTTTACTGTCTAATTCAAGAGATCTTAAATAAAGAATAAGGAGTAGACTTAATTTTTTGTTTTTTTTTTTTTGAGTTGAAGTCTCACTCTGTCGCCCAGACTGGAGTGCAGTGGCTGCTCCCAGCCACTGCAGCCTCGACCTGCTGGGCTCCGGCGATCCTTCCGCCTCAGCCTTCCAAATAGCCGAAATTACAGGCATGCGCTACCATGCCCGGCTGATTTTTTGATTTATTGTAGAGATGAGGTCTCGCTGCCGAGGCGGGTCTCGAACCGGCGGGCTCAGGCAATCCACTCACCTCAGCCTCCCAAAGGCGCGGAATCACAGGCTGAGCCACCGAGCCCGGCTAGACTTAATTTTTAACGTATCTTAAGGCAGGAGTGTAAGGAGTCTGAATTAAACAGTTTCCCCAGTCATTCTTTTATTTATTGGGCACCTAATATGCCAGGCACCTGTATTATTGGACACTTATGAGTATAAACCTTTGGCATAAAAGGGGACAGATAGAGGGTAAATATGTTCTACCTCAGAAATCATTTTAATAGTTATTCTAAACCTGATAAAAAATGTCACACTCCTGTGAGTGAAGTAACTTCAACTTTGATTTTAAAGCAAATTATCCATTCAGCAAATAATGAATATTCCTGTAAACTAGAATCCAGGAATTCATTTCAAATCCTGTAAAAATTGTTCTGTCCATGAACTAGAACTTCTAATTCAACTATTATTTTTAGTTTACTATCTCCTATTGACTACAGAACAGCAGATTTATGTTTCTTACTTAAAGAAGGCATACCCATGTCCTAATTTAAAATAATTTACACTTGTGAGGATGAATGAAGGTATCTGGAACTTCTTTAGATAATTGGGAGAAAGTATTTCGTAATGGACAGAAGAAAATCTGTTATTATCCCCTGACAGAGGTGCAGAGGTCAGTAACTAAAATCAAAGTACCTGTAGAAGAATGAAAGTTATTTCTTCTTAGAAGTGGGAAAACATTCAGTCAACAGACATTGTTGCAAACCACTGAACTAGGGACTGCTATGGACAATTTCTGTTCTCAGAAAATTTCCGCTAAAAGAGGAAGTGAGATATACACACAAGTAACTTTGATACAAGGTAGAATGTGATTGATGCCATAGTAGGTAAAACGTTAAAAAGGGGACAACATTCTGACAACGCAATCACCGAATGCTCTATGAAGGAGAGTGGTGTCATTCTACGTAGGCTTTGAAATACGTGAACATTTTCATTATGCAGAGATGAGAGAGAGAACATTCTGATGGAACTGGGAACAGTGGAGACTCTTAGACATGTTATATGTACCCTGGGAGTGCATAGAGCCTATGGAGGAGGGGTACTGTTGTTGTTTTTTTATAATATGTTAGAAAAAAGAACAAGGTCAGATAGTGAAGGGCCTTGAGTTGCATTTTATGATGTTCAAATTTAATCTCCACCAGTTGAAGAGCTATTGGTGGTTTCTGAGTGGGAAAATGAAAAGGTAGAAATGTTTTAGGAAGATTAATTTGCAAAGTGAAGGCTTAGTGTAGGGCACTGGAGGTAGGGTTAACAGTTAGGTGCTTACTAAAACAGCATAATAAGATAATGAATGTCAGACTAAAGTGGTGGGATAAGAAGTGGTGGAGAGAGGTGAAGAATGTAGGCTATCAGCTATGGAGTAAAAAGTTTTGCATTTATTACTCTTAAATATATATAAAACATTTCCCCTTTAAACTCTACCAAAGCTATAGAAGAGCCTACATCTGTCAAAAATCCTAAAAATTAATTCAGATCTGAAGTTTTCATGACTCAATTTTAATTATTTCTTGTTTTTTAGAAACAGGGTCTCACTCTGTCACCCAGGTTGGAGTGCAGTGGCATGATCATAGCTCGCTGTAAATTCAAACTCCTGGACTCAAGGGATCCTCCTGTCTTAGCCTCCTAAGTAGTTGGGACTGCAAGCATGAGTCACTGTACATTACTAATTTACTTTTATTTTTAATGTATTTTGTGGAGAAGGAGTCTCACTATGTTGTGCAGGCTGGTCTTGAACTCCCAGCTTCAAGCAATCCTCCCAATTTGACCTCCAAAGCATTGGGATTACAGTTGTGAGCCACTGTGCCCAGTCTCTCAAGCAATTTTGATGAATCATTATATTGTTGTTTTAATTGCTGAAGTAGCAGGTGAAAGTGAGGATGAAATGATATTGAAAATTAATTTCACTATCGTCCTTCTTGTGATTTAGATACTATTAGCAGCACTGGCCACAATAATATCGATACTTGGTCTTTGTAAATTTTGCTTATTTTTAATTTTTCACCTGTGGTCTTATGTAATTTTAAAGAAAAATATATTTTACAATTGAACATTGAGGGAAAGGGCATATAAAGTGTTACTACTTGCTCAAGTAAAAAACAAAACAAACAAACAACTATATATAATTTATTTCCGGAGTGGAGTAATACAAAACAGAAGAGGTAGACTTTTTAAAAATAGGCAACATATATCCCTGAGGGTATTGCTACACCTCCAAATAATTGGTGAATTTTTTTAATGCCCTTGCTATGTCATCAACTTGGAGATCAATGAACTCAAGACATAGCACCCAAACACTTCTCTGATCCCATCCTGACAGCATTCCACTCCAGGCAGAGTGCCCATGCTGAGGCAAAGAAGCCCATGCTTTAGTCATTTTTGCTCATATCATCATATCCTTTATGCCTGTCCTATCTTTCCTCATCTCTGTCTAATACTAGGTTGAAACACTAAAGATTGCTATTTTTTAGGCAAAAAAGTCAAATATCAATACTTTCAAAAAGCTCAACCTAGAAATAGACTTCATGTTAAGCCTAACTCAAAGCTACATGCTTCATGAAGTCTTTTCTGTTTATTGTTTCACGTGCATGCTTACATCTTTGACCTCACAATTTGTTTCCAACTCTCTTCATCCCTTCACTGGCTTTCTATCATTATCTATGTACTTATCCCTCAAGCAGAGTTTTACCTCTCTAGTTATAGATCATTTGCCACAGTTTCTAGCAGAGTGTGGTACACATAATAGGTGCTCAATATATGCTTATCCAACGTAAATGAATGAGACTTATCTGGATCATTTAAACTGGCAAGCCTCTACTTGAAGGAACCATTGATTTTTGTACT
>NW_007150132.1:0-4182 GCF_000164805.1 Carlito syrichta | reverse complement strand
CCAGTCTGGGTGACAGAGTGAGACTCCAACACACACACAAAAAATGTAGTGTTTTCTCTCACAGAAACAAAGATCTGAGTATCACATGTTCTCACTCATAAGTGGACCTTGAACATCTATTGTAATACTATAAGAAAAGAACTGACAGTGGTGGGAAACTATGGGGGGGCAAGGAGGGGAAGGGAGATGGGATTAACAGCTGTCAATATCTGTCTGAGGATGGGGGAACACCCCTTATCAACAAGGGTGCTTGAGTGATGCATATTTGTATACCTAACCCTTAACTGTACCCCACAATTTTCAAATAAAAAATATATTTAAAAAAAAGAAGACACAGGGAACTTTTTAAGATAAAAAAAGAAATGTAGTGTTTGTTAATGCCATGACACTAACAATAAACATCTTAAATCTTAAATTTTATGGTAGTTGTTAGCAAATGCTGTGAAGAAAACTTATAATGCATGGCTCATATCTACAATATGGGCAACTTCAAACAAAGTAAACTTTATCCAACATTTATAAATCGACTAAATGTTAATATACATTAAAATTGTTTTTATGTGGTTTGCTTGTTATAGACAGTTTCCTAACATCTTTTCTTCTTATAACCCTGATTATTTGAGAAAAATTTTTATACATTTAATATAGTGTCCCTATTAAGAGCAATAAACACCTTTTTTAACATAAAAGATACATCTTTTAAAAAATCCTATAAAGATGTTTTTAAAAACAGGCATGATGGCTCTTACCTGTAATACCAGCACTTTAGGAAGCCAAGATAAGAAGATTACTTGAGTCCAGGAGTTTGAGAACAACCTAGACAATACAGCAAGACCCTGTCCCTACCATTTTTTAAAAATTAGCTGGGCGAGTAACACACCTGTAGTCTCAGTTACTTGGAGGCTGAGGCAGAAGGATTGCCTGAGCTCAGGAGGTTGAGGTTGCAGTGAACCGTGATCATGTCACTGCATACCAGCCTGTCCAGCCTGAGTGACAGAATGAGATCTCTGACAAAAAAAATAAATAAAAAGTAAAATAAATAAAATAAACTTTTCTCTTGCCCTAGCACTTACTTCCATCAGTAATTATGGATCACTACAATTAAAAATGTTACTTCCCAGATAATACTCAAAAAGCTGTCCTCAGAAACAGTTAGGGCTCTGATACTTCAATTTTATTATGTTAACTGATTTTATTTGATCCAACATGGTAATCTTTATCTAGTCAAGTTAAATTATTTACAGTACTCTAATAAACATATTGAATGTGTTGAAATACAAATAGCTCTTAAACCATGCATCTATATCCCTCTCAATATAGATTTGTTCAAGCCCTTGCTTTTAAAGTATGTTAAGCCTTATTTCTATTAATTTAGTTTGAATGTCTTTAACTTACAAGAAATACATTAACTCACTTCAATGGAAAATGTTTTTAATCATACACATTCTTCTTTGCTTTTCATTTACTGTTATTGCCCAATTGTTAATAATAACATTTTAAAATATCAATATAAACTGAATATTGCTATAGCCATATGCTCTCCATTGACACTCATAGATTTTGACTGTTTCACAAAACATCATCAAAGCTTTTCAGATATGAGGAAATGCTGGGACAAGATGAAATTTTCTTTTAGCTATCTACAATGTTTATTTAGTACTTGGTGCAGGATGCTAAATGAGTGATAATAGCTATCAGTATCTAAGCATTTAAATTAATCAAAGTATATGATTAGCACTTTGTCAATTTCATGTGTATTTGAATACATTTTCATTCATATTGCTCCCAGTTTGCCAATGGCAAAACCCTCATGTATAAGATATAAATATTGTTTTCAGATATAAAAAGAGTACCACAATGTAAGCTCAGGATCCTTTAAGACAGATTTAGTATCATGAGGTTAAATTTTTGTTTTTGTTTGTTACTTTTGAGTAGCTAACTTCTACTGACTAATTTCTTGAAAGAGGTAATCGTGTCAAACAGAAAACAGCAAAAAAAAAAGCCATTTTTTAAAGTCAAAATTTCACAGGAAAACTGGTAAAAATAACTGATGCTCATTTAGAAATCACATAAAAATGGAGATTTGTGGAAGTTCAGTTTTAGTCATTTCCTTCAAGTATATATAAAAGAAAATGATATAATTATTTTGGGGACTTTATAGTAGAATCATAAAAATTGCAGTTTAGTTATCTCCATTTGTATAAAGCCTGAATGAATAAGAAATATTTCATGTTTCTTAACTTATGTAACTTTAGAGTATATTTTGTTTCGCATCTAGAAAGTATTTTAGTTTATTTTACATATCACAGAAATAAGCTAATAATATCAGTGACATTAAAATTGTAAATAGAAAATTTTACTTTTAAAAGAAATCATTTTGTGAGTACTTTTTAAAATGAGAGGTGACTTTAAGATAATGTGAGTAATTAAATAAAGCTAGTTTTACAGCCATAAAGAAATTATTTATTTCCTTTGATTTAAGATTTTATTCTTTTGAAAGGATAAATCAGATTTTCCCACAAAAATTTAGGTTTGTATTCTAAATTTAAGCCTACTTTAGAAAAATATTTAATTATCTTACTTTTGAAAGTGAATAAGAAGGACATTAAATTAAAAACTGCTAGAAATGAAAAACTAGCTATTATTTTATCAGCTAAGAAGTAGTAAAAAAATTTTTTTTACTTGTATAGTTCAACTTTTCCCCCAGTTACTTACCTTTCAAGATTTGCTAATTGGAGATTAAAATAACATGTGGCACAAAAATTCTAGTGTGAAATAAATTAATCTTGGTTTTGACTTGAATGAGTTTGTACATGGCAGCTGCCATCAAGACAGTGCTCAGAGTTGTCACTTCAGTTCTACAGAAATAATCCTCCTTCCCATCCCTCAACGAAAAGGAAAATATTCCTTCTTACAGAAGTGTGCAACTATGAAAAGGGGCTTCAAAAATTAGAGTGAACACACGATTCCTCATTCCATACATGCCTTGTAAAGTTTGCTTTATGAGGATTTGAGAAGAAAACACCCTAATAAATTCGCCACACCTTTTCACTGGTAAATTATAAACAGAAAAATAAATTTTAATATTCATCCTTTTTTTTTTTTTGAGTTGGAGTCTCACTCTGTCACCCAGACTGGAGTGCAGTGGCTGCTCCTGGCCACCACAGACTCAACCTGCTGGGCTTCGGCGATCCTTCTGCCTCAGCCTTCCAAGTAGCTGGAACTACAGGTGCGTGCTCCCACACCTAGCTAATTTTTTTTTTAATTTTGTTGTAGAGGTGAGGTCTTACCAAGTTGACCAGGCATGTCTCGAACCTGCGGGCTCAGGCAATCCACTCACCTCAGCATCCCAAAGTGCAGGATTATAGGTTGAGCCACCAAGCCTGGCCTTAATATTCATCTTAAAGCCAGGAGACAACTTTAATCCTAACATATCTAATAACTTTTATCCTCTCTTATTTTATTTTATTTTATTTTGTTGAGTTGGAGTCTCACTCTGTCGCCCAGACTGGAGTGCAGTGGCCGCTCCCAGCCACCGCAACCTCCACCTGCGGGGCTCTGGCGATCCTTCCACCTCAGCCTTCCAAGTAGCCGGAATTACAGGCATGCGCTACCACACTCGGCTGACTTTTTGATTTATTGTAGAGATGAGGTCTCACTGTCCAGGCGGGTCTCGAACCCTTGGGCTCAGGCAATCCACTCACCTCAGCTTCCCAAAGGCGCAGGATTACAGGCTGAGCCACCGAGCCCGGCTGTTTTATTTTTTAAAATGCAGCCATTTAGCATTTCTTTGCAAAGGAATATTATTTTTAGATAATTGTAATAAATGTTTTCCTTCTTAGACACATTCCATTTTCAATGACAGTTTATAATTATATCTGACATCTCAATGGATCTGTCCCCAAGGGAGTGTACTAAAATTCCATTTAAGATCAATATCAGTTCAAAGAAATATAACCAGGCAATGATATGACCCCGTTAACCCCCTATTGGGAATACATCCAGAGGAACTCAAATCACTCTATGAAAAAGATACCTGCACACACATGTTTACTGTAGCATTATTCACAATAGCAAAAACATGGAACCAATCATGCTGCCATCGAAAGAGGGACTGGATTAAAAAAGTGGTACATATACACAATGGAATACTACACAGCTATAAAGAAGGACAGAATTATG
>NW_007150131.1:0-781 GCF_000164805.1 Carlito syrichta | reverse complement strand
CGCCAGGAGACAACTTTAATCCTAACATATCTAATAACTTTTATCCTCTCTTATTTTATTTTATTTTATTTTATTTTATTGAGTTGGAGTCTCACTCTGTCGCCCAGACTGGAGTGCAGTGGCCGCTCCCGGCCACCGCAACCTCCACCTGCGGGGCTCTGGCGATCCTTCCACCTCAGCCTTCCAAGTAGCCGGAATTACAGGCATGCGCTACCACACTCGGCTGACTTTTTGATTGATTGTAGAGATGAGGTCTCACTGTCCAGGCGGGTCTCAAACCCTTGGGCTCAGGCAATCCACTCACCTCAGCTTCCCAAAGGCGCAGGATTACAGGCTGAGCCACCGAGCCCGGCTGTTTTATTTTTTAAAATGCAGCCATTTAGCATTTCATTACAAAGGAATATTATTTTTAGATAATTGTGATAAATGTTTTCCTTCTTAGACACATTCCATTTTCAATGACAGTTTATAATTATATCTGACATCTCAATGGATCTGTCCCCAAGGGAGTGTACTAAAATTCCATTTAAGATCAATATCAGTTCAAAGAAATATAACCAGGCAATGATATGACCCCATTAACCCCCTATTGGGAATACATCCAGAGGAACTCAAATCACTCTATGAAAAGATACCTGCACACACATGTTTACTGTAGCATTATTCACAATAGCAAAAACATAGAACCAATCATGCTGCCATCGAAAGAGGGACTGGATTAAAAAAGTGGTACATATACACAAGGAATACTACACAGCTATAAAGAAGGACAGAATTATGA
>NW_007150130.1:0-4406 GCF_000164805.1 Carlito syrichta | reverse complement strand
GCTGCCATCGAAAGAGGGACTGGATTTAAAAAGTGGTACATATACACAATGGAATACTACACAGCTATAAAGAAGGACAGAATTATGAACTTTGCAGCAACTTGGATGGAGTCTATAATACTGAGTGATCTATCACAGAAACAAAGAACTGAGTATCACATGTTATCACTCATAAGTGGGCCTTGAACAATTATCATAATATTATAAGAAAGAGATTGGCAGTAGTGGGAAACTGCCAGGGGAGGGGGCAGGATTGGCACTAGTGGGAAAGTGTCAGGGGAGTGTCAACAAGGGTACTTGTATAATGAACATTTGTATGCCCAACCATGAATTGTACCCCACATGTTTAAAATTAAAAATTTTAAAAAGGAAATAGTGGAGTAGTTACTACCAAAGACTGAAAGATGGGAGGATTGGGTAAATCTTGGTCAAAGAATACACACAAAAAAAAAGAAAGAAAGAAAGAAACATAACCACAAGGTGAGTAAAGGTCAATGAAACATAATTTTTAAAACTTCATGCATATATATGTATATCAAAATTTATCTACGTTTTCCTGCCCTTATCCTCAACATTATACTGAAGCTTATTTAAATTTATTTAACATTGTTTAATAAACTGGATTTTCACATGATTAGAGTTTCATTCTTCAATGATTTTGTTTTTGCTGCAGTGCTAATTAAAAACAACAACAACACAATTATTCAGGATTTACCACTCTATTTGAATTGATAAAAGTGATAGATGTAAACCAAAGCAGCTGTAATAAAATTAAAATAGAGATGT
Organism: Carlito syrichta; assembly: GCF_000164805.1. Classification (NCBI taxonomy): domain Eukaryota; kingdom Metazoa; phylum Chordata; class Mammalia; order Primates; family Tarsiidae; genus Carlito; species Carlito syrichta. The sequence goes on along the minus strand of NW_007150130.1, from coordinate 3,620 downwards.
AATAACTTTGATCATTGATGAGCACAAATATATTGTGCCTAATCTCAGAAACAAATTAGTTGCCCCTTGAGATACAATTGGCACCATTTCATTTTATGTCTCATAAATGAAAATACTTTCAATAAAGATTCGGCTGTGAATATAAAGGCCCTTATATTTCTAATCTGTTGGTCAGAGAAATAAAGAAAATTCTAAATCACATCCTGACACTCGGCCATTACCTCAGCCTAGCTGCAGCTCCAAATCTCCTTGGAACTATTAATCCAACTACTAGTTGTGTTTTTGCCTTATTTGTCAGACCACATCTCAGTCAGAAATTGGAGAGGTAACATGAGTATATGGGGTGTATGCCCCAGTGTATTTCCAATTCCATTTGTTAACTTGGGTTCTGGCTCCTTGAAGGTCTTGACCTCAGATTCTATAGTTGGGCCCTACTGAACTGTTAACTATTTCCCAGTATCAAACTGCCATGATAGAATATTACCCATTCACTGCTGGCTCTTGGTGAAGCATTCTCTTCGGATATCTTTACAAAGACCACTTTCTACTTGGATTCCACATGGGTCATGTCACTAGGTCTACCTAATTTTGAAGACTGGCTGCTCTGTTGACACTATTCCTTTGCTCAGGCTAAGCCTTAGCACTGACTCAAACTCCAGTGTTCTCCTTAGTGATACTCTGCTAGTTTTAAACATGAGACTGGAATAAGGAATAAAACAGTATGTATCTTCATTCTAAATCTACTGTATTATGTCCTCCTCTGACTTGCTAATTAACAAAGGGGAGCTTAGATTTAATGTTACAAATATAAATTTTTCCATAGTAAGACAACACTGTGTGACCAATTATTACTTGTCCTCTTGGCTTTTTAGTGTCTTGCTGATGTCCCTCTACTTCATCTTCAAAATGTACATAATGTTGAGCAAACTAAAGAATGTTTCCAGTAGTTATCTTAAACTATTTGATCATCTGTTGCTTACATAAGTCATACACACTACTCAATGGTATCCTAATGATAGGAGCTCTTCTGGACTACAGTAGTCTTATGTTATAAACTATGTTTATTGGTGCTGAAATATTTAAGTATATGTTACTCATGTGAATGGTAAATTTAAAATTCTGCCAAAGTAGTCAAAATGCACATAATTTTAACATGCATTAAGACATAATGTCTTATCATGTAAATTATTTTCCCATAAAGTAATATTCTGAAACAATAGTTGACTTTGTAAAGGTATCTTTACTCATAAAATGCCTATAGTTACCAAATATATATGCAATCCCTAAGACCTATGTGAAAAGCTGAAATTAAAATTCAAAAGGGATGCTAGAAGTAGGAAAAAAATTAATGCTGAAGCAACAGTCACTCTAACAATTCAGTCAATAACTTTTTGACCCTCAGAGAAAGGAAATTTCTAAGGCTCTACTAGTGTTGGAGCAAATGAAGATATGTCTTCTAACAAAGTATCTTTAGATATAAAACAGAAGCAGTAAGCTACAATATCATCAGCCAAAACTTTCCTGATACACTTTGCATAAATTGTGGGAAGTCACACCAGGAATGTCAGCTTTCATCTGTAAAGTTCTATAAAAAAATCCTTCAAAACCCATAGGAACCCACAAAATTTCCACAATAGGCATGGTGGGGGATATAACACTTTTTTAGCTGAAGGCACTGTATCTCTGGGAGAGACTTTTTATTAAGAGAAACTGGAATGAGTTGTAAGTGCCACATATGGGGACTGGAATAATGTAAAAAAGAACAGCAGCTACTGATCCATACTTGTAGCTCTTACAAAAAAAAGATGAGATGATAAAGAGCTGGCATAATCATAAGTTCTGCACAATCACTTTGGAAGCAATCTCAAAGCTAACTAGCAAAGTTAATGAAAAAGTTTAGAGATTAAATAAAAAAGGAGTTAAAGCAGAACAAAAATTACAAGAGGCCCAGAAACACTAGGTGAAAAAAATTAAAGGTGACTGGAAAATTGTTAATTAGAAAATCTGTGAAAACATACATGAGGCAAAAGAAAATTCTTTTTTGTTCAGAGTTTCATAATGCAACATAATGATCTAAAACATCAACAAAAATAAAGGATTAACAGGAATGAAAACAATGAGAGAGAGCATTCCACTTTCTCAAGTTGTCAGTCACTTACAACTGCTTTCCTCTGAAATACAGAGCCACTCCAATTTCAAACGCTTTTGCTCACAGAGATATCTAAGATCTGCAGGAATTTTATACAAAATGTCACCAACCAAAGGTGAAGGATCTGCAAATTCTACCTGTTCCTACAAATAGTAATTTAAATTTTAAGGCTGCCGAAGAGAATAGGAGAAAGAAGGGTAAGATTATATACACTAATATCTTCATTCTGTTTTATGACAATTCACAGTTTAGATTTTCAATATTGTTTAACAAAGTAGGGGTGTGGAAGCTGCTTTTGGCTATTTGTGGGGCAAAATATTATTAACAGGAGAGACTGAAGTGTAATATTGGAACAACTTAACAACTACGGATCACAGAAAGCAGAAGAAATTGTAAAGATGACTAGGACATGTGCTGTATAAAAAGTTCTGGGCCAGCCAGGCTCGGTGGCTCAGCCTATAATCCCGTGCTTTGGGAGGCTGAGGTGAGTGGATTGCCTAAGCCTGCAGGTTCAAGACCCACCTGCCAACTTGGCAAGACCTCATCTCTACAATAAATAACAAAAAATTAGCCAGGTGTGGTACTGTATGCCTGTAGTTCCAGCTACTTGGAAGGCTGAGGCAGAAGGATTGCTGGATCCCAGCAGGTCGAGGCTGCAGTGGCTGGGAGCGTGCCACTGCATTCCAGTCTGGGCAACAGAGTGAGACTCCAACTCAAAAAAAAAAAAAAGTTCTGGGCCACTTAGGATAAGTGTTCGACATGATCAAAAAAATTAACGTGATCTCTATTGCAATCCTGAAATAATACTACACTATTCCTTTTACAGGATATATTGATCTTTTATTTTCCCACCCTGAAGTTCTGGCTTCTAAGGACACAGGAAATTTATTTTCTTCTATGAAACATATTAACATTCTATATAAAAGATTATCCATGTTCAGACTTTAAATATTTGCTTTAATAAGAGGGAGAAAATAATAATCACCAGCAACTTTTATGAAATATTTAGCAAGCAGAAATTTGAAATGACATAGAGGTTAAGAGGATTCAAGAATGACATGTAAGACATAATCTCCCTGCTCTCTTGATGGTTTCTTTGACTTTGCAGAAGGTTGTCAGTTAATGACGTCCCACAGATTGGGAAAATGTATTTGCCAACTCCATGTCTGACAAAGACCTAACATCTTGGATCTACAAGGTACTCAAACGTGCTGAAGAGATAAAAACAAGCAACCCCATTACAAAGTGGGCAAAAGATACGAACAGACACTTCACAAAAGAAGACATACGAGCGGCTAAAAGACACATGAAGAAATGTTCAACCTCACTAATCATCAAGGAGATGCAAATTAAAACTACACTGAGATATCACCTAACTCCAATCAGAATGGCCTTTATCAATAACTCAAAAAATAACAGATGCTGAAGAGGTTGTGATGAAAAGAGAACACTTCTATACTGTTGGTGGGAG
>NW_007150129.1:0-878 GCF_000164805.1 Carlito syrichta | reverse complement strand
ACTGGGAATATACCTGAAGAACTCAAATCACTCTATGAAAAAGATATCTGCACACATATGTTTATCGTAGCATTGTTCACAATAGCAAGAACCTGGAACCAACCATGCTGTCCATCAAAAGAGGACTGGATTAAAAAGTGTGGTACATATACACGATGGAACACTATGCAGCTATAAAAAAGAACAAAGTCATGAAATTTCGCAGCAACCTGCATGGAACTAGTGTCTATAATACTGAATGATCTTTCACAGCAACAAAGATCTGAGTATCACATGTTCTCACTCATACGTGGACCTTGAACATCTATCATAATACTATAAGAAAAGGATTGACAGTGGTGGGAATCTATGGGGGACAGGGAGGGCAAGGGTGGTGGGATTAACGGTAGTCAATATCTATCAGGGTTGGGGGGACACTCCTTCTCAACAAGGGTGCCTGAACGATGCATATTTGTATACCTAACCCTTAACTGTACCCCCACAATTTTAAAATAAAAAATATGTTTAAAAAAAGAAAGAAATGATCTCAAAACTCAACAGTAGGAGACTCTAATAATCAGAAAAGGGGAATGATATAATAATGGAAGGCTTTGTGCGTAAAGCCCTCCATACAAAACCAGTTCAGAAGAACATTTATTTTGATCTTTGGAAACAAAATTTGAAAATATAAAATTTCATTTAACATTTTATAAGTGGGGGGGAAGGCAAATCTGAACCAACTTACTGAAAGTGAGGAGTAACAATCACTTAATTAAAAAAAAGCAACTGAATTGAACTAAACATAGAGGGCACTTCATTAAATTCCTCTTTTTGCCTCATGTTGGGAAGGAGAAAGGAAGTGGATTGAGTCTGTCAGTACGAATTCACCTTCCAGGTCT
>NW_007150128.1:0-652 GCF_000164805.1 Carlito syrichta | reverse complement strand
CAGCAACAAAGATCTGAGTATCACATGTTCTCACTCATACGTGGACCTTGAACATCTATCATAATACTATAAGAAAAGGATTGACAGTGGTGGGAATCTATGGGGGACAGGGAGGGCAAGGGTGGTGGGATTAACGGTAGTCAATATCTATCAGGGTTGGGGCGGACACCCCTTCTCAACAAGGGTGCCTGAACGATGCATATTTGTATACCTAACCCTTAACTGTACCCCCACAATTTTAAAATAAAAAATATGTTTAAAAAAAGAAAGAAATGATCTCAAAACTCAACAGTAGGAGACTCTAATAATCAGAAAAGGGGAATGATATGGTAATGGAAGGCTTTGTGCGTAAAGCCCTCCATACAAAACCAGTTCAGAAGAACATTTATTTTGATCTTTGGAAACAAAATTTGAAAATATAAAATTTCATTTAACATTTTATAAGTGGGGGGGAAGGCAAATCTGAACCAACTTACTGAAAGTGAGGAGTAACAATCACTTAATTAAAAAAAGCAACTGAATTGAACTAAACATAGAGGGTACTTCATTAAATTCCTCTTTTTGCCTCATATTGGGAAAGGAGAAAGGAAGTGGATTGAGTCTGTCAGTACGAATTCACCTTCCAGGTCTAGTCAAATGTTTTCTTCTCTTT
>NW_007150127.1:0-996 GCF_000164805.1 Carlito syrichta | reverse complement strand
ACACATAAGAACAAGTTCCATTCTGAGAGCCAATTATAAGTCCTATTTGTTTGTAAGTCCAACAAAGTTAGCTCAGGTACCCAACTAGCACAATCAGCTAGACGGGAACAGCCACATCACTGTTGCTTTATGCTTGCTTCCAGACATCCTGGGCTCTATACAGGACTGAACAGTAAAGTACACAAAAGCACGACCACTTGTAGAAGATGCACGCATGTGACAATGTACCTCAGATATATGAACTCATGTGACTGGATATGCGAATGCATGTTCACATCTGTGAAAGTTTGTAACATGAAGTTTCATATGTAGGCAACTTACTGTACTATCAATTGACATATGTACACTGAAAATAAAAATACAATATTGCTCTGATTGGAATATCCTCTCCAATATTTTCCTTCACATGGAAACTTATTTCCCAATGTGGCAGTACATGAGAGGGTAGATCTTTAAGAGGTGATTGGATTATAAGCACCATGCCTTAAAGAATGAATTAATCCATTCATGGATTAATGGGTAATTATGGGAGTGGAATTTGTCTTTATAAGAGGAAGAGACCTGAGTATGCATATTATCACACTCAGTCGAAACTATGTAATATTCTCCCCATCTTGGGACTCTGCAAAGTATCCCCACCAGGAAGAAGGCCTTCCCCAGATACTTGGTCATGCACTTGGACTTCCTAGCCTCCAGAATAGGAAGAAATGCATTTCTTTTTTAAAATAAATTACCCTATTTGGGATATTATTATTATTATTATATTATTATATATTATATTATTATATTACATTATTATATATTACTAGCAACAGAAATGGGCTAAGATAACTATCATGCAGATCCACTCAAAAAAGGAAAAATAAAAATATGTGTCTATCTAACAAGACATTCACAGGACTTTTATACTGAAAAGTCCAAAATGCTAGTCACAGATATCAAAGGTCATCCAAATAAATATCTATTTACTGGGAAGACTCAACATAGAAATGATAT
>NW_007150126.1:0-736 GCF_000164805.1 Carlito syrichta | reverse complement strand
CGCCATTTAATTTACTAGTGTGGCATCTACAAAACCAACATGGATAACAGAAGGTAACACTGGACTACAGAGAATTTTCTTGCATGTAAGCCCAGAGTAGCTGCTGGGATAAATGATGCCTCCTAACTAGAGCAGTTAGTATCATATGCTCAGGGACACAGTATGCACTGTTGGTCTAGAAAATTCTTTTTTTCCCCAGAACTCATCAGGAAGATGGGTGACTAACAATCTACATAAACATGGGAACAACAGCAGTTCTCTCTCTCTCTTTCTCTCCCTCCAACCCCATCCCTCTCCTACTGGATAAGGACTTGTGTCTCAGGACTGGCATAGCACCAGTTTCTACTGTTCCCAGATTTGTCTCTGGAAGGACATACCAAGCTAGCACAGGTGTAGATGCCTAGCGTTCTGTAGCAAGGCCAGACCTTCTCAGCAATAGAAAAAAAAACTTGACAAGTCCTAGGCCTCAGGAGAAATACAGAATTTAAACATGGAACAAAAATTGAGCAAATAGTTGGAACTATCAGACCCATGAAATGATTAATTCACGAGTCCATCATAAAATGCTTGTTCTGCATCCAGGATCACGCATGAACAGGTGACTCAGACACTCCCAAGGAGTTTTCGGTGTCAGTCTACCAAGAGGAAAAGAACAACACTTGGCCCACATTCAGTCATTTCATTTCACATGAAAGTCAAAATAGATGATTTAAAGAAATGTGATTGTCTTTTGCAA
>NW_007150125.1:0-1082 GCF_000164805.1 Carlito syrichta | reverse complement strand
CAAAATTCCTGGGGATCTCTAATGACAGATTTAGGGTATCACGGAGCAAGTACCTCTGAAAAATGTAGGGACCTTGAAGTCCAGTTTGCTGATTATACGTTATGAAGAGGCCCTGTAGATTCTGGTGAATGCGGACTCCTAGAACCGGATTTCCTTTTTGCTGTCAGCAAGATGCCCTGATTTTCCCTCGTGATGTGGCTCACAAAACTCTGTATACAAATAGACTGATGCCCAGAACTTTTCTAGGGCGTGGAATCCATGAATCCTGATTACACTTAAAAATACCTAATAAATATTTGGCAACGTCAAAACAATAAGCCCCTACCCTAACTGATGGGCAAACGGAAGTTTTAGGATTACAAGGTACATCTTAAGAAGAGAGTTACGTATAAATATGGCGATAAGAATCTTTGGGTCCTGAAATGTGGCCTTTGTTGAACCCAATTGTCTTGTGGGTCCACATTCTCGGTAACAACTATCAAAAAGAGCAGAAGGGTCCTGAGAATTTGTAATGACAAAATTGTCATATCCAAGAAGCATGTAGCACTAAACAATGTAGGGAATTAGAAGAACAGATTCCAGATTAGCCCTTATAATGTGGCCATGTAGACTTGTTGGATTGGCCACCCACATAACCATGATTCTTTATGTTCTCACTAAGACTCTCAGACGTTACCTGGCCAATCAAGAAGCCAGAAGGCTGCTGGGAATCTATAATGACACTTGTCCTTTCTAAGTGGCAAGTTGCTCTGGAGAATTTGGGGAACTAGAAGCCCAGATTCCAGACATGCCCTTATACTGGAGCACTGTAGAATTCATGGATTGAGGCCTTGCATAATCCAGATTCCTTTTTTATTATCAGAAAGACACCCAGAGGTTTTCTCGTGACGTGGATATGCAATCACTAACATACCAATACTCATAGGGCCAGAAGGTTCCCAGGGACCTGGAATCCAACACTGCTGGTTTCTCCTTAAGAATACGTCCTAAATATGTGGGAAACCCTAATACCATATTCTGAATAATAAAAAGAATGTCCAGCAATAGTTTCTGGACTATGAGGGAAACCTGAAGCCAGTGGT
>NW_007150124.1:0-777 GCF_000164805.1 Carlito syrichta | reverse complement strand
GTTAGCTTAATCATTATCTAATGTGCTAGCTAGGTAACTTAATCATCTGACTTACCTCATTAGCTAATGTGCTGACTAGTTCACTCATCCAGTTGACATAACTCGTTAGCTATCTAGCTAAATAGTTCACCAACCAGCTGACTTGTAATCAGCTAACTAGCTAGCTAGCCTACTCAACCAGATGACTCAACCCATTTGCTTTCTAGCTAGCTAGCTGACTCAACCACCTGACTTAACCTGTTTGTTTACTAGCTAACTACCTGACTCAACCTGCTGACTTAAACGTTTAGTTAACTAGCTAGGTAGCTATCTTAACCAGCTGACTAAATTAGAAGCTGACTAAACTAGCTGACTTAGCTAGCTGACTTAACAACTTAGCTAGCAGACTTAACTGCCTGACTTAACTAGTTAGCTAGCTGACTTAACAACCTGAATTAAAAAGTTAGCTAACTATTTAACTAGCTGAATAACGAGCTGAAAATTAATTAACTAAATATTTAGGTAGCAGACTTAAGCAGCTGACTTATATAATTACCTAACCAGTGAGCTATGTGACTTAGCTAGCTTACTTAGCTAGCTACCTAGCTAGCTAGCTAACTTAGCTAGATGACTTAACTATTTGGTTAGTGAGATAGCTAGCTGAATTAATGAGTTGGTTATTGAGTTAGATAACTGTTTTAACTAATTGGCAAACGAGTTAAATAGCTGACTAGCTAGTAGATTAATGAGTTAGCTAGGTGACATCTTGACTGACTAGTCAGCCGACTAACTACCTGG
>NW_007150123.1:0-663 GCF_000164805.1 Carlito syrichta | reverse complement strand
TGAGTGTTCCCAGTGTAAACCAGGATACTGCAGGCATATCAAGATGTGATTATTCTAATAAATACAATTTTAGTCAAAAATGTTTTATAGCAGCTGGAAAGTGTGATATCAAACCCCCTAACTCCATTGCATCTAGGGTGGCCAAGTTTCATATTTTTGGTCTATGAGATGGAAGCAGAAATCCCTGAAAAGGACTTGCCTCCTTAAAATAAATCAACACCAGAGAAGAGACAAGGCTTCTGCCCCATTCTCCCTGGCAGGATCAGAGACATGGTACCTGGAGATGCATCAGCCATGTCATGACCATTACAGTAAAAGCTAAATATCCAGGATGGTGAAGAGAAAGTTGGAAAGATCTTGGGACATTGATGATTTCATAAAAACTGCCACCCAGTCATGGTCAGGTTACCTCCAGACTGCTTGTAACCCGAGAAAAATTAACCCTAACTTGGAATGTAGATAGTATTCACCTCACAGGGCAGTTGTGCAAGTTAAATAACATTACAATAATTCAACTCTTTATAGCATAGGTGAACACATAATAAATTCTCCAAAGCTGGTCCTGTAGTGGCTGAAAGTTCGATCTGAGAGACCACCAAGAGCCAATTCCGATGAAAGTTCAAGAGGGTCTTTATTTGCAAGCTTGAGCCTGGACCTCTGTCG
>NW_007150122.1:0-827 GCF_000164805.1 Carlito syrichta | reverse complement strand
CCAGGACTACCGCAGGCATATCAAGATGTGATTTATTCTAATAAATACAATTTTAGTCAAAAATGCTTCTATAGCAGCTGGAAAGTGTGATTTCAAAACCCCTAACTCCATTGCATCTAGAGTGGCCAAGTTTCATATTTCTGGTCTATGAGATGGAAGCAGAAATCCCTGAAAAGGACTTGTCTCCTTAAATAAATCAACACCAGAGAAGAGACAAGGCTTCTGCCCCATTCTCCCTGACAGGATCAGAGACATGGTACCTGGAGATGCATCAGCCATGTCATGACCATTACAGTAAAAGCTAAATATCCAGGATGGTGAAGAGAAAGTTGGAAAGATCCTGGGACATTGATGATTTCATAAAAACTGCCACACAGTCATGGTCAGGTTACCTCCAGACTGCTTATAACCCAAGAAAAATTAACCCTAACTTGGAATGTAGATAGTATTCACCTCACAGGGCAGTTGTGCAAGTTAAATAACATTACAATAATTCAACTCTTTATAGCATAGGTGAACACATAATAAATTCTCAAAAGCTGGTCCTGTAGTGGCCGAAAGTTCGATCTGAGAGACCACCAAGAGCCAATTCTGATGAAAGTTCAAGAGGGTCTTTATTTGCAAGCTTGAGCCTGGACCTCTGTCGACAACCGACACAGCAGAGTACATTCAGAGGTCCTGACTTCCTTAAGCAGATGCCTTTTATGCTTTTACACAAAGGAAGGAGGAGTTTGGGGGGGCTTTCCAGTTGTGTTACCATTTAATTGGGTAGTAACTTCTGGTGGTCAGCTTAATTGGGGAGGATTGGCCTGCTTGACTCGGGCTGA
>NW_007150121.1:0-637 GCF_000164805.1 Carlito syrichta | reverse complement strand
TCATTTGGGTTTTGGAATCTGACCTTACAGCCTCCTGCAAAAAAAAGCCAAGCAGATGGCCAGATTCTCTACTACAACTAAGAAGAGGAGCAGCTGGTTCCTGGTGATTGGTAATGACAGATTTATGGTACGGATATAGGAATTAGCTCTGTAAAATGTGGGGAATTGGATTCCCAAATTCCTGATTAGCATTTAGAAAAATCTTGTAGGCTTCTAGATATGAGAACTTCCTTCAGCCAGGGAAAAATTAGCAACTTCCCAGAAGTTTTCTGGTCACATAGAAACTGATTTTCCTTGTTACACATTGGTAACATGAGTAGGAACCTTTTAGGGACATAGAGTCTCAGATACCTGTTTCATTCTCAGCAATACGACCAGATGTTTCCCAGTGCCCTGGAAGTGCACACCCGTGGCTCCCAATAGAAGGACTCCAGAATGTTCCTGTGAACTTGGAAACAAAGACCCTTGTGCCCTTCCAAAAATACCTTCTAAACATGGTGCAACAACTAAACCCAAGGTCCTCATTTTGAATAGCTGAACAATCAGAAGTTACTGGAGTATGAGGTAACACTAAACTCAGGGCTGACATTCAAAAAACCCAAGATGATTACTTGTGTCCTGGAATTTGGCGTTAGAG
>NW_007150120.1:0-889 GCF_000164805.1 Carlito syrichta | reverse complement strand
ATTCAGTTAATTCAGTTAGTAATTCAGTTAGTTAAATCAGCTGGTAAACCAGCTGCCTTGCAGGGTGGCTAGCTAGTTAAGTCAACTGGCTAGCTAGTTGGCTAGCAACCTAAGTCACCTAGTTATGTTAGCTCGCTGGCCAGCAGTTTAGCTAGGTAGTGAGGTAGTTAAGTCAGCTGACAAGCCAGCTGGAAATGTAGGTAGATACCTAGTTAAGTCAGCTGCCTAGCCATCAGTCAATCTAGTTATGTCAGCTGGTTAAGTCAGCTTGGTATATAACTGTCTAACTAGTTAGCTAGCTAGTTAAGTTTGCTGGTTAGCCAGCTAGCTACTTCGTTAAGTCAGCTAGTTAAGTCAGCTGGCTAGGTTACCGCCTAGCTAGTTAGCTAGGCAAAAAAATCACCTGGCTAGACAGCTGCCCAACTAGTTAAGTCAGCTAGTTTTGTCAGTTGGCTAATCAGCTGGCTAGGTATTTAAGTCAGTTTGTTAAATCAGTTGTCTCACCAGCTTACTATCTAGTTAAAAAGCTTGTTACATGAGACGTGTAGCCATATGGCTTGCCAGTTATTTCAACTAGTTTAGTCAGCTGGATAACTAGGCATCTTGCTAGTTAAGTCAGCTTAATATATCAGCTAGCTAGCTAGTCAAGTCAGCTAGTTAAGTCAGCTAGCTATATGACAGCTAGTTAGGTAGCTAGCAATTGAATCAGCTAATTAAGTCAGCTGGCTTGCTAGGTAGCTAGCTACTTAAGTCAGCTATTTAAGTCAGCTGGTTAGCTAGTTGTTTGTTAGTTAAGTCAGCTGGAGAGCCAGCTGCCAAGCTGGATAGCTAGCTTTAAGTCAGCTGGCTAGCCAGCTGGGTAGCAAGTAAAGTCACCTACTTAGCTCGC
>NW_007150119.1:0-11358 GCF_000164805.1 Carlito syrichta | reverse complement strand
TAAAACGTGTTCCAAAGTACTTTTTCACCTTGGAGATTTTCTAGTATTTATATTTCTATGTTTATCCTCTATAAAAATTGCCTTACAAATGTTTCATTGTTGTTTGCATGAAAATTGTGTTTAGACAAATAAATGGTAAAATGGAGGACCATTAACCTGAACAGTCATAAAAAATTAGGATCCCAGGCTACTTTAAGAGCATTGTTATGTATAACCAAAATATCAATTTTAAAATAACTTTCCAAATTTAGACTTTATGATATTCTCTGTTTAAATTTTAGGTTTTTGTAGGAAACCCTTAGAAAATTGATAGGTTAAGGATTGTTTCTAAATGCTCAATTTTAAAATTTTTGATAGTCTGGCTGACAGAGTAGGGAAACTTAATTTGGGAATTTGAAGACTTTACAATAGAAAAAACATTTCAGTAAAATAACTTGTTCAGAATTGTTAAAAAACCTATACCCAATGAATTTAAAAATGAAGAACTTGAAAATATAAGGCAAAAGTTTCAAACTATTTTATAGTACATGCAGTCTTTTCAAAAAGATTTTTTTTAACAAAATAGTGATGAATTTCTTTGGACTGATATAGGAATATGAAAGTATGTAGATGAATTTAATCAATAATGGCATATTACATATATATGTGTGTATGTTTGTTTGTGTTTGTATAAAATAAATCAAGTAAATGATTGTAAATCAAGTACATGGTTGTAAGTAAATGAAGTATATGCTTACTTTCTTATATTCTTTATAACAGTTGTTGTTACTTTTCAGAGTATATTACGGAACCTCAAGGGATCAACCCCATTTTTAGGACAGAGCTGCTCTCATCTCATTGGAAGTAACCTGCCCAGTGACCCTCATCTTCAGATTTCTCATTTTGCCAACAGACCAGCATTGCTCTCTTGTTAGTGATATAGTATCCTAGGGATGAAATGCTGTTCTCTAGTACCATTCACCTAAAAATTCCTGTTAATTTTTTCCAGTCAGCTCAAATTCAGGACTGTTAGATAACTTAAAATGCATCTTCACAGATTTATTGTTTAAAGATTTGCATGAAAGCCATCAATTAGTTCAAATCTTAGCTGGTCATTTTTTTTGCTTGGCACCATGCAATAAATGTCCTTTTCTCCTTCTACAATCTCAGTGTCAGTGTCTGATTTTACCTGCACCAGGTGAGCAAGCGGATCCCAGTTCAGTTCGGTAATACCATCATCTCTGATACTCCCTTTCTCTGTACTGTGTGCCATCATTTTAGAAAATCTACTGACTTGCTCATGATATCTCACAGTTATTCTGATTTGTGTTCTTTGGTTTCTAGTAAATTCCCTTTCAAGAGTAAAAACATCCCCACTTATGGCCAACTAATTGTGGCAGTGTTGTCTTTTAAAAGAAGCAAAATCAAAAATGCTCTACAAAGAAGTTAGGAGATAGTAGTAACTTTTCTTTCTCCTTTCTTTTTCTAAGGTCAGTATCATCTTTTCTGTGATAACAAATTTGCCCAAGCACAGCTGTAATCAAAGTCTGAGGTTGTGTATAGGGAGAATGTTTGGGAGGTACTCACAAAGATGAAGGCAAAATCATAGGATGTTGCAAAAATGCCCTTTTCCCCCTACTAATTCAAAATTCAGTTTAGCTTCACCCACGTCCTATTGGTACTATAGCAGGGGTTCCCAACCTATAGCAGGGGTTCGCAACCTCCAGTGCCAGTCTGGGGCCTGTTAAGAACGGGGCCACACAGCAGGAAGTGAGCAGCAGGCAAGCAAGTGAAGCTTTATCTGTATTTACAACTGCTGTCCATCACTTGCATTTCTGCCTGAGGTCTATCCTCTGTCAGATCAGCAGTGGCATTAGATTCTCATAGTGGTGTGAACGCTATTGTGAATTGCACAAGCAAGGGATCTAGGTTGCATGCTTCTTATGAGAATCTAATGCCTAATGATCTGAGGTCAAGCTGAAGCATTGATCCTAGTGCTGGGGAACTGCTGCAAATACAAATTAACATTAGCAGTGAGGGTTTGACTGCATCCCTCCAACCCCATCCATGGAAAAATTGTCTTCCACAAAACTGGTCCCTGATGCCAAAAAGGTTGGAGACTGCTGGACTAGAGGACATGTGGTTCTTTCCTTATTTGATTATTTCACTCACATCTGACAAGCAGTCTGCCTTCCTTTCTTCAGTTCCTTTATTCCATTGTTTAACAAAATTGTTCATTCTGAGCAGGAGAGCTCAGAATAAGGAGTTCCTGGATTGGACTCTTGGAGCAAGGACTTTAAATACATGCTTTCAGGGATTCTCACTGGTTAGGGAAAGGTCATATGTGGGGATTAATACTTTTCTCAAAAGGAAGCAGGAGAAACTTTTAAATGCCTTCGGGTATGTTCTCTGTTGCAAGCCATGCTCCTCTCTCCCTCCCCTCCTCCATTCCCTTTACACTTTCCTTTACTATCTGTGCCCTCATGCAGTCTCTCCTGCTGTTTAAAACTTTGTTTTTAGAGCATTCCTCTGCTATGTTCTCAAATGGTAAATCCAAAGGAAAGTAGGAGAGAAGAGATACGGCTAAATCGAAAATTTACTCTACACCAAATCTGACCCAGCTCTCCAGGCATATGCAAGTGTTTACAGTTCTGCTTCTATCACACAGCTGCTATGTGCCACTTCTGTGACAGTCTCATTTAGCTCTGCTTGCTGCTAGCAGAAATACCACAGTGTTGAGGACCATCAGCAACCACTCCCACTCACCAGAGTGAGGAGAAAGAAAAAATGAGGTACATGTAAAAATGCTGCTTTTGAAATCAACATGGGCAATTTGATCATTCTCAATAGTTTCATATGTGAGTCTGGAATCCTCAAAATAGCATTGGAAGGAGTCCCTACTGACCATTTAGAAATTATATGCAATAAGATAACTTACTTTAGGATTATGTCAAAGGAGACATAGCAAATGGTCAGCAGTCTACATTCTGCCTTATATACATACCTGTTTAAGCTACTTCTTCAAATTTTATCCCCACCACTCCCCTGAAGGGAGCTCCATTCCTCAAAGTCCCTCCATACCCCTCCCTGTATGTTTAACTCATTCAAAATTTCAACACTCATTCACAACTTCCTAAGCATTGCAAATCAATGTGCTAAGCACAGGAGTTTATAAGTTATGCACATAAATGTGGCCCTGATCCTTTGCATTCTACAGTCATTCAGTGTACATGATGACTGTAATCAGTACAAAGTGGGCCATGGCAAAGAAAATTACACTGGGATCAGATCTCCAAGCAACTGGCCCTGTCTCACAGGTGAGATTGAAAGAAAGTCACTGAACAGCCAGGAGTCCTTTGTTTCTTCTCTATGTCTTATGATGTTTATAGAATGATATCTTTCACTGTCCAAAATGGAAGTCACTCTGCATTGAAGGGACTTGGTATCTGAAGCACCACTTCTGACCACACACCAAATTCTGGTTAGATGGTGGCCTCCTCTATTTGACTGAGACACCTAGCCAGACCATGGTAAGGCTTCCCAGGGCTGCAACTGCCATATGTCACTGATCCATGTCACTGATCCGCCAAGTGGAAAAGTCAAACTTTGTTCCCAAGATGGCATTTCTTAGTGCCCTATATTCATTCTCATACATGTTCATTCTTCTCCAACAGGCAAGATGCTAAGAAGTAGCAGGCAAAAATAATGCTGGACTAAAAATGGAGAAGCCGTTTGTCTCTTGGCGACCCCCCAAAAATGTCAGCTTTTCTTCTGAAAAAGACTGTCTCTTTGATCTAGCTCTAGTCAGGCTTCTCTGAACCCTCCTTCAAATAAGCCTGATTTTGGACTCTGACCTTGGTCCACCTGTTTCAGTTTTAGCAAGAATTCTGCAGAGTTAGGATAGCAAAAATCCCCTACTCTTGATTTGATCTCCCTTGATATCTTATCACACTGGCTTGCCTTCAGAAAAAAATTCTGTTGGACTACTTTAGCAAAGAAGTAGTCTACCTCTAAGTAATTTTCCATCCCCTGACTCCCACTCTACTTCTTAACTATAAATCCTAACTCTTCTTTGTTGCATGTGAAATTGGCCCTATTGCCCTAGAGAGCTGATATTATGTTTTGTTTTGTTTGTTTTAATAAACATAAATTAAGCCTGTTGGTTTTAAAACTTGAAACTTCCATTTGTCTTATCTGAAATCTTTCCTCAGGAAATGAACACTCAGGTCTGTAGTATCAATAAATGGAAACTCACCAGATCGCCGTATTCAGACAATGATATGCCAGATCCCTCACTCATTGAAGGAAATCCAGGAGAGAAGTATCTTCAATATTGGAGGGAAGACCCTACTAAAGGCCAAGACACATGGACAGGCCAGAAGATGGCCTCCCACATGACCCTCTCCTCAAACCTCCCAGAAGCTGCCTAACCACAGGCACCAGTAAACAGGGATATACTGAGAGACACATGCTTCAGAGATTCTCTTTTGACTTCCCTTCTTTTTTCCCTCCCAAATCTGCTTTCTGCATTCCTTTCCTGTGCTACCTGTAGAAATTTGTGGTATTTCTCATACTGCCTTGTAATAATTAGCTACTTTTTTTATAACTTTTTGATAATTGTCTAAGTCTTACATAACAGTACATTTATAATAGGTTATAGCATCTTGCTTTGAATTGTGAGAAGGAAGTGGAAGTAAGAGTGTTAAATGAAGCCACAATAAATTTTCATCATAAATATTTACTGGGAATACCATATCCTTTCTCTGATTCTCATTGTTTCCTACTGTAATTGAGAAAATAATAATAGATGAATGATATAAGACTAAAGGGATCATGTGCAGCATGTCTAGCATTGTTCCTGGTTTGCTGTTTTTCTCCCTTCCACAGGTTTGACACATTTCTGGATGACCAGAGGTGAGTCACTTCTAGAGTCTTCATTTCCCTTTTTGTTACCTGAGGTTGTTGGACTGGAGGGCTCCAAGATTCCATGAGCTTCCCCATTCTTAGATATCTGAGAGTGAACACCCACATCATTATCATCTGTCTTTTCTTTGGTTGAGGGATAAGCATCATCTGAATCATTCTACTGTTGGCATGAGAAGTGTAACCAAATATTTACATTTTAGAAGGCTTTTCTTTTGGATGAATCTAGGCATAAAGAAAGAGTCTAATTCTCTTCTCGAACAATTCCTGTCTCACTGAAGGAAAGAGAACAAACGTTATGACACATAAGAATGACTTTTGCATCATATGTATTCAGATAACACACTTGCCAAGGAACAATAACAAACTGACTAATTATTCTTCCTCCCTTTCCCAGGAAATGTTCTTAAGATACTTTACCTAAAGAATGCTAGATTAATGCTGAACTGAAGGAAATCCAGGAGAGAAGCATCTTCAGTATTGGAGGGAATATTCCACTAATGGCCAAGACACATGGACAGGCTAGAAAATGGTCCCCCATGTGGCCTTTGCTCGGGCCTCTCAGAAACTGCCTACCCACAGGCACCAGTAAACAGGGATATACTAAAAACCATATGCTGCAGAGATTCTCTCTTGACTTTCCTTCTTTTTTGCCCTCCCAAATCTACTAGTTCCCAGTATTAGCTGGTGGACTTTAGAGTCAGTATTAGTACCCTGCTTGCTGGTGTCTCTGTTTCAGGGCAGGTGTTTTATGCTTATTTCCTGTGCACTGAAGATGAAAAACCCCTCCTATGTTTTCAGCTTTTGCAAAAGTGGTGCCTTTCATGTAGAGACAAAACCCAGAGGAGGACCGTGGGAATTTGGAAATGGGAAGGAATGAAAAATAGACCCCTAATTAAACAAAACACTTTTAGTTTTAACTTTGAAGATAAAACTGCAGCTCTACCCTGAGTACTCCTTAATTTCTGTTACCAAATACTGTGCAAAGCTATTTGGAAATATGAATTAAGAAGCTAAAAAATATTAATAATTATTTTTGACACTCTACTTTGACTTCCAGAAGTCTATCCTCAGGAAATAATCTTAAATTGAACTAAGACCTATATGCTGAGCTCTAATTGATAATAATACAGAAACCTGGGTTTGAAATTATGGACATGTTTAAGTAAGTTATGTATATATATATATACACACACATATGACATACTATTTTTCCACTGCTAATAGCAATGTTTATGGTAAGCCTGAAAATTGCTTATAACATAATATTGAATTGAATGAACAGAATACAAATTTGCCTATATGAATCAGATAAAATATACCTATATAAATAAGGAGGTGTAGCATAGTGACTAACATACTAAATAGTGGCTGTTTCTAGGTGCTGAAAGTATGGCACTTTTTATTTCTGCAGTTAAATTTTATTTTTATGTCTAACATATTTAAAATATAGAGGTATAGCTTTTGTCATAAGAGTTTTAGTTAAATATTTTCTATATATGCATTAATTTTAAGACTTTCGTGACAAAAATATTCAGGATTAGTAATTGATATTAAGGAATTAGTGTAGATCACTTAAAGAAATAATAGCAGCTGATTCATATAGGGATACAAGTAGCTAGATTTGAAACTCAGTGACTACTTTTCAAATAATTTTTGCCTTGCATACTTTCATAGCTTGTCCCTTCTACTGCAGTGTTTAGTATGTTTAGTCACACACCTATTCTACTCGAGTAGGTAAAGGTTACGAGTCATTATAGTAGTAAGGCATGATGGTTAATTTAATGTATCAACCCTGACTGGATTAAGGAATACTTAGAAATCTGGTAAGTCATTATTAATTCTGGTATATCTGTGATGGTGTTTCCAGAGGAAGTTAGCATATGACTCTGAGTGATCTAGGTGGGGAAAAACTTGCCCTCAATGTGGACAGACACCAACCAATCTGGTGAGGGTCTGGAGAGAACAAAAACAGAGAATAAATGAATATGTCAATCTATTTGCAGGAACTAAGGTACATTCTCCCTCTTCTTTTTGAACAATTCTAGTCTCCCTAGTTTTTGGACTCTAGGCCTTAACCAGCTCCCCCTAAACCCTGCCTTGGGTTCTCAGGACTTTGACCTTAGACTGAGAGTTACACCACAGGCTTCCCTTAGAATTGGACTGAATCATGCTACAACCATTCCAGGGTTTCCATCTTGAAGACTTGAAACCATAAAACTAGAAGAAAAGATAAATGGAAAAATCCTTGACTTTGGTCTGAGCATGGCATTTGGGATATGATACCAAAGCACAAGCAACAGAAGCAAAAATAAAGAAGTGGATTTCTGCACAGTAAAGAAAACAATGAACAAAATGAAAAGACAACCTATAGAATGGGAGCAAATACTTATGAAATATGTATCTGATAAAAGTTTAAATATCCAAAATAGACAAAGAACTCATAGAATTAAAAAAACAAAAACAAAACCAAAAATCACTACTAATCAAATTTAAAAATGGGTAAAAGACCTGGATAGAGATTCTTCAAAGAAGACATACAAATGGGCAACAGGTGTATGAAAGAAGGTTCGACATTGCTAATCATTTGAGAAATGCAAATCTAAAACACAATGAGATATCACCTCATATCTCTTAAAATGGCTATTATTAAAAATACATGAGATAACAAGTATTAGCAAGAATGTAGAGAAAAGGGAAGCCTTGTATATTCTTGGTGGGAATGTAAATTGGTACAGCTATTGTGGAAACCAATATGAATTTTTTCACAAAAACTTAAAAAATATACCTATCATCTAATTCAGCATTTCCACTTCTGGGCGTATATCTTAAAAACTGAAATCAAGGCTGGGCATGGCGGCTCAACTGTATTCCCAGAACTTTGGGGGGGCTGAAGCTAGAAGACTGCCTGAGCCCAGGGCTTCAAGACCAGCCTGGGCAACTTGGTGAGATTTCATCTCTACAAAAATCACAAAACTATCCAGGCATGGTGGCATGTGTCTGTAGTTCCAACTACTTGGAAGCTGAGGCAGATGATTGCCTAGGCACAGCAGGTCGAGGTTGTGGTGGCTGTGAGTGTGTCACTGCACTCCAGCCTGGGTGACAAGGGTGAGACTCCAACTTAAAAAAAATGAAATCAATATCTCAGCGATATCTGTACACCCATGTTCATTGCAACATTATTCACAATAGCCAAGACATGAAAACTACCTGTGTCCCTCAGTAGATGAATAGATAAAGAAAATAATATATCTATAGATGAATAAAGGAGGGAAATCCTGCCACTTGTGACATGAATACACGAATGAACTGCAGAGCATTATGTTAAGTGAAGTAAGCCAGAAACAGAAAGAAATAGGTGGTATCTCAAAGTCAAGCTCAAAAAAAAAGCAGAGAGTAGAATGGTCATTTCCCAGGGTTGGATGGTGCTATAGTCCATTTTGCATAATATAAAGGAATACCTGAGACTGAGTAATTTATTAAGAAAAGAGGTTAGTTTGGCTTATGAGCTACATGGCATTAGCTTCAGTTTCTGATGTGGAAGTGTACAGTCTTAGCAGAAGCCAAAGAGGGAGCAGATGAGTCACCTTAGAGAGTAAGCAAGCAAGTGAGAGAAGGCAATGGCAGTCTTTTTTAAACAACCAGCTCTTGTGTGATCTAATAGAGTGAGAACTCACTCATTTCAGCAAGAATGGCACCAAGCCATTTGTGAGGGCTCCACCCCATAATCCAATCACTTCCCACTAGGCCTCACCTCCAACACTGCGGATTATATTTCTTTTTAAAAATTATTATTATTATTATTACTATTATTATTGTTGCTTTATTTCAATAGTTTTAGGTGATACAAATAGTTTTGGTTACACTGTTGCCTTTTATAGTGGGAAATTACTGTGAACATTAAGTGTACCCACCACACTCACCTGTGCTCACTGTACATGATGGGTGATTTTTTTTGTCTCTCCATCACATTCCCTTCTCCCCCTTATGACTCTCCAGTGTTTGTTATACCATTCTCTATGCCTTTGCATATCCTTAGTTTAGTTCCCATTTATAAGTGAGAACACGTGGTATTTGGTTTTCTGTTTCTGTGTTAGTTCACTTTGGATGATGTTCTCCAATTCCATTATAGTTACTGTAAAAAACTATTTCATTCTCTTTTGACAACTGAATAGTATTTCATTATATATATATGTATATATAATATATATACCTATATATATTTATATCACATTTTCATTATCCATTGATCAACTGATGAGCACTTAGGTTGATTCACATCTGTTAATTGTGACTTGTGGGGCAATGAATATGCAAGTGCAGGTGTCTTTTTTATACAAGAACTCTGTTCCTTTGGATAGATACCTAAAAATGGAATTGCTGGATTAAATTATAGATCTACTTTTATTTCTCTCAGAAGTATCTATACTGATTCCCATAGAGGTTGTAAAAATTTACACGGACACTTAAAGTGTTCCCTTTTCACTGCATCTGTGCCAGCATCTGTTGTTTTTTGAATTTTTAATAACGGCCATTCTGACTGGTGTAAGGTAGTATTTCATTTTGGTTTTAAAATTTGCATTTCTCTGATGATTAGTGATGTTGAGCATTTTTTTCATCTGTTTCTTGGCATTTGTATATCTTCTTTTGAGAGATTTCTGTTCATGTCATTTTCCTGCTTTTTGGAGATCACATTTCAACATGAGATTTGGAGGGGACAATCATCCAAGTTATATCAGAGGGTGAGAGGAATAGAGAGCTATTGATTAAAGGGTACAAACTTTCAATTATAAAGTGACTAAATTCTGGGGATCTAATGTATAGCATGGATTGTGATGGGTCTATTAATTAATTTGATTGTGGTAACTTTACAAAATGTATACATGTATCAAATAATCACGTTGTACACCTTGAATATATATACAATCATTATTAGTCAATTAGGTATTTTAAAATAAAAATAAAATAAAATCTGTTACTAGAATACTTGCATTTGGAGTGATAGCTTATATCAACAATCTCCAACCTTTTTGGCATCAGGAACCAGTTTCATGGAAGATAAATTTGCCATGGGCAGTAGGGAGGATATGCAGTAAAATCTCACTGCTAATGTTAATCTGTATTTGCAGCCACTCTCCAGTGCTAGCATCACCACCTTAGCTTCACCTCAGATCATCAGGTATTAGATTCTCATAAAAAACATGCAATCTATATCCCTCTCATTTGCAGTTTACAACAGGTTTGCACTCCTATGACCATCTAATGTAGCTGCTGATTTGACAGTAGGCAGAACTCAGGCAGTAATGTGAGCAATAGAAAGCAGCTGCAAAGATGGATGAAGCTTTGCTCCTTTGCCCACTGCTAATCTCCTACTGTGTGTCTTGGTTCCTAAAAGGCCACAGACTGGTCCCCCATTTGGAGATCCCTGGCTTAGATCAATTCTGTCTACTAGAAATGCAAATCATGCTACATTATACATTAAAATATTCTGATAGCCGTATTTTAAAAAACTAAAAAAAGTGCAGATTGACTTAAATTTTAATGCATGGTTATTTAATTCAATGCATGCAAATGTAATTGAAGCATGCAATAAGAATTTAAATGATTGCATAAGAATTATTCTTGTATAAAGTGTTTTTACTTTTATATATTGTCTTCAAAATCTAGTACACATTTTAGTCTTAAAATGCATCTCAATTTGTACTAGTCTTACTTACCTTAGATGTTCAATAGTCACACATAGCCAGTGGCTACCATATTGGATAGTGAAAGTCTAGTGCATCATTATAATGGTGACACTGAGAAAGAAATTGCATTACTTCTTACATGAGAACTTCCATTTACTAGACCTTTATTGTTCAAAGAGATTATGGCAGAGATTCCTAGTTACCTACCAAAAATCCTTTGTGTTTACATTTCTTGGTACAGGAACACTTATTTGAGGCAGCCATGTATCCAACTGGATGACTACATTACCCAACTTCTCTTACTGATATATGTGGTGAGGTGACTAAGTCAAGCCCATGAGGCATGGCATGGCCAAAGCATTGAATTGGTCTTGCTGGGAGGCTTTTTAAAGAGAGCTGACTCAGTTGAGAGGAATACCCCTTTTGTTTTCTCTTCTTTCTTTCTTTCATTGCCTGGCATATAGATAGAATACCTCAAGTTCCAGCAGCCTGTTGGAACCCTCAGAATTGGTGAATCAGAGTGAGAATGGCCAAGTAGAAGGATAGAATGATCTGCATTTCTGACTATCCCATGGAACTTACAATCCTACCTTTTGTTTTTAGTTTTATTTTGCAAAGGTGATGACCACAGTCAGGGGAGGGCTGAGAGGGTCTTACAGCTGCTGACACTAGAATTTTAAGTGTTCTACAGATCCTAAGTAATTGTTACGGGCTCATTTGTGTCCCTTTCTCCCCCAAATTCAAGTGTTGAATCCCTATCCCACACTAC
>NW_007150118.1:0-579 GCF_000164805.1 Carlito syrichta | reverse complement strand
AGTCATTTAACTAAACTATAGATTATAGTATAGTGCTAAGTTGATAATATAATTGTTAAAAATATTGGGAATCAGTGAACTTGGATTGAACCTAGAGTTAACTCAGGAAAGTTTTTTGTATTAATCAGGGTATAGAGCAAAGAGTATAATATGAATGATTCATTGAACATTATGGAAAACATTTTGAATGATTTGTATTGAAATTGTGCACCTGTGACCTTAATGTAAGCATGGCAGGCATCATGGAATTTGAATTGTTTGCTTGGAAATTGCAGATCTCGTGGTGGTCTTGTGATGCATAGTTTGTAAAGCACGAAACTTGTACGCCCCCAGTGAGTGATTATCACACTGCTGGAGGGTATAGAAAATGGTATATAAGTTGGAAGGAGTCCGAATAAAATTTGGCTCCAGTTCTGATCAGACTGTTCCCAGAAGAACTGCCTCCAAGTAATTTCTTCTTGCTGTCCAGATTCTCTGGTGCGGGTCCTAACCCACCCTTGGTCAGTGCTGGTCACCGACACAACTCAAGAAAAAAAAAAGCTCAGCCTGTAATCCTGTGCCTTTGGGAGGCTGAGGTGA
>NW_007150117.1:0-580 GCF_000164805.1 Carlito syrichta | reverse complement strand
CCCATAGCTTCCTCAGGACAATTAAGGACAGTTTCCCGGAACAATGTATCATCCTTCCTTATTTGGATGTAACTTTGGTATTAACATGAACTTGGTAATCCTTAAATTTCCGTTTGTACTTTATTTGGAGAGGGGCCGAGGGTTTTGTGGTTGACAAATATTTAGTACGAATTATTAAAATGTAACCAGGATCCATGGATTCCACGTCCCTAGGAAACATCGGGCATCTGCATTTTTGTACACATTGTTTTGGAATCCACATGGACAAGGAAATTCAAGGCATCTTGCTTAGAACGGAAAGGGAATCCGGTTCTGGAGTTCTCAATCGCCTATATCCACAAAGTCTCTTGATAAGGTTTAAACGGCAATCTGGGCTTCTATGTCGCCACATTTTTGGTGTGTCTTTTGAAATGGGACCAGGAATCTTGGGTTTCAATTCCTCAAGAACTTTATGTTAGTGTTTCTCTTGATATCCAAGCAACTGGGATTCTAGGTCACCAGGAAATATCTTGGCGTCTTGTTGAGAATGAAGCAGCAATTTCAGTAATGGGAGTCCTTCATATACAGAACTCTACACACC
>NW_007150116.1:0-912 GCF_000164805.1 Carlito syrichta | reverse complement strand
CAAAATAAATTTGCAAAAGACAATCACATTTCTTTAATCATCTATTTTTGACTTTCATGTGAAATGAAATGACTGAATGTGGGCCAAGTGTGTCTTTTCCTCTTTGGTAGACTGACCACCGAAAACTCCCTTGGGAGTGTCTGAGTCACCTGTTCATGCCTGATCCTGGATGCAGAACAAGCATTTTATGATGGACTCCTGAATTAATCATTTCATGGGTCTGATAGTTCCAACTATTTGCTCAATTTTTGTTCCATGTTTAAATTCTCTATTTCTCCTGAGGTCTAGGACTTGTCAAGTTTTTTTTTTTCTATTGCTGAGAAGGTCTGGCCTTGCTACAGAACACTAGGCATCTACACCTGTGCTAGCTTGGTATGTCCTTCCAGAGACAAATCTGGGAACAGTAGAAACTGGTGCTATGCCAGTCCTGAGACACAAGTCCTTATCCAGTAGGAGAGGGATGGGGTTGGAGGGAGAGAAAGAGAGAGAGAGAACTGCTGTTGTTCCCATGTTAATGTAGATTGTTAGTCACCCATCTTCCTGATGAGTTCTGGGGAAAAAAAAGAATTTTCTAGACCAACACTGCATACTGTGTCCCTGAGCATATGATACTAACTGCTCTAGTTAGGAGGCATCATTTATCCCTGCAGCTACTCTGGGCTTACATGCAAGAAAATTCTCTGTAGTCCAGTGTTAACTTCTGTTATCCATGTTGGTTTTGTAGATGCCACACTAGTAAATTAAATGGCGACATGAGAAGATAAATACCCCTTGTATCCATTAGTTTTGAGGGTGGTGCTAATCTTTACCATATTCATACAGAAAACGATTTCCTTTGGAATGTGCTATTGGTTTTGATTTATTATGTTGTCTTGGGTGAGTCTTGATAGACTTCCATTCATTTGGTTTTTC
>NW_007150115.1:0-542 GCF_000164805.1 Carlito syrichta | reverse complement strand
TACTCCACTCTACTCTACTCTACTCTATTCTATTCTATTCTATTCTATTCTATTCTATTCTATTCTATTCTATTCTATTCTATTCTATTCTATTCTATTCTATTCTAGAGTGGGAATCTCACTCTGTTGCCCAGGCTGCAGAGCAGTGGCACACTGACGACCACTGCAGCCTCAACCTGCTGAGCTCAGGTGATCACACCTCAGCTTTCCAAGTAGCCAGAATAGTGAGAATTAAATACTTATTACGTGTATACAAGGTATGCTGTGAAGGTATATTTGCTTACAAACATGGAAAAATACTTGCAAACTACTTTGATAAGAAAATAATGTGGGGCAACCCCTTTGGGTCCCTTCCCGCTGTGGGAGCCTTTCTGTACTCCCAATAAATACTGGTTTCTCAAAAAAAAAAAAAAGAAAGAAAAGAAAAGAATGCATAAAAGTATATAGCACAAACATTAATCATCTCCGACCCTGAAAAGATCAATTCCATATTTTAAATTACATCAAACAAAAACAGTTTTAGTTCTTTGAATCCCTTATCC
>NW_007150114.1:0-4353 GCF_000164805.1 Carlito syrichta | reverse complement strand
CCAGGCCTGCTCTGCTTGGCAACAAGACCGTGGTGCCCGTACGCCCATGGATGCAGCAGAAAGTGCTGGCCTTGGGTGAAGGAAAGAAGCAGCTCAAATTTTGAACTTTATGCAGGAGCCCACTGTTTTTGAGTTTCTTTCTTGGAATAAAAGACGGAAGAGTGTTTGTGTTTTGTTGTGTTTTACTTCTGGGACCATCTGTGGGTGTGGTGGTAACAGGCGATTCATTTGGCGAAACTTTTATGTATTTATTTTGCATTATTTTATTACAAAGATGTGGGATACAATTCGGGATTAGGTCCATAAACAATGCATGTGCTGGTGAAGGGCAGGCCTCCAACTGGTCCTCACATCTCCTGATGTGGAACCCGGAGACATCCTTTGTGTTGTGATGTGCCCCCTCCGCCCTCCGCTGGCCCTGTCCCGCGGCTGCCAATCCCTCCCTTGTGCTCTTGTGATTAATGTTCAGGTCCCACTTATGAGTGAGAACATGTGGTATTTGGAGCCTTGTTTCTGTGATAGATTGCTAAGAATGTTTGCCTCCAACTCCATCCAATATGCTGAGAAGTCCATGATTTTGTCCTTCTTTGTGGTTGCATAATATTTCCATATATATATATATATATATATATATATACACACACACACCACGTTTTCTTTATCCAGTCTACTTTCGATGGGCAGTAAGATTGGTTCCATGTTTTTACGACAGTGAATAGTGCGGCAATAAACATGCACGTGCAGGTGACTTTTTGTCGAATAATTTATGTTCCTCTGCGTGTATTTCCAGAAGGGGGATTGCTGGATCATATGGAAGGTCAATTTCTAGTTCCTTTAGATACTGCCACACTATTTTCCATAGAGGTTGGAGTAGTTTGTACTTCCACCAACAGTGTAGAAGAGTCCCTTTTTTCCATACCATGCCAGCATCTGTTGTCTTCTGATTTATTAATGATGGCCGCCATCTTTACGGGGGTAAGGTGGCATCTCATGTGGTTTTGATTTGTACTTTTCTGATGATTAGACTAGGCCGAACATTTTTTCATGTATCTGTTGGCTGCTCGTGTGTCTTCTTTTGAGAAGTGTCGATTCATGTCCTCTGCCCACTTTTTAGCAGAGTTGTTTGTCTTTTTCCCTTCAGCTTATTTGAATTCCTTGCAGAACCTGGATGTTAGGACTTTGTCAGATACATATTTAACTGATTTTTTTTCCCCATTCTGTGGGTTGTCTCCCTGTTCTCTTGATGGCTGCTTTTGCTATGCAAAAGCTTTTCAGTTTTATGAGGTCCCACTTGTCTATCTTATTTTTTAAGGCATATGCTTTTGGGGATTTGATTAAGAATCGTTTGCATACTCCAATGTGCATAAGGGTGTTTCATGCATTTTCTTCTGAGTCGTATAGCTTGAGGTTTAATTTTAGGACTTTGATCAATTTAGAGTTGATTTTTGTATATGATGATAGGTAGGGATCCTGTTTCATTTGTCTGCATGTGGTCAGCCAGTTTTCCCAGCACTGTTTGCTAAATAAGGTCTCCTCTCCTCAGTGTTTGTTATTGATGGCTTTGTCAAAGGTGAGTTGGTTGAAAGATCAAGTTTTTGCTTCCAGAATCTCTGTCCTATTTCATTTACCTATATGCCTATTCTTGTACCAGTACCAGGCTACTTTGATCGTTGTAGCCTTACAGTAGAGTTTAAAGTCTGGAAGTGCGATACTTCCTGCTTTGTTCCTTTTGCTGAAGATTGTTCTGTTCTTTCTGTTTCCATATGAATTTCCATATTGTCATTTCCAGGTCTGAGAAGAATGGTGTTGGTAATTTAATGGGTATTGTGTTGAATCCATAGATAGTCTTGGGTAGGGTGAACATCTTGACAACATTGATTCTTCCAATCCATGAGCAAGGGATGTTTTTCCATTTGTTTGGGTCATCTCTGACTTCTTTGAGTAGTGTTTTGCAGTTCTCGTTGTAAAGGTCTTTCACTTCTCTGGTTGGGAAGATGCCCAGATATTTCATTTCTGTGTGTGTGGCTGTTGTGACTAGGTTTGGGCTTTTTATTTGATTCTCTGCCTGTTTGTTGTTGGTGTGTAGACATGCATGTTGATTGTGTGCCCTGAAACCCATTTATCAGTGCGAGGAGGGTTTTCAGAGACTCCCTTGGGTTTTCAAGGCATAGGATCATATCGCCTGCAAATAGGGATAGCTTAACTTCCACTGTTCCTATTTGGATACCCCTGATTTTCTTCTCTTGCCTGGTTGCTCTAGCAAAGACTTCCAGCATGATGTTTAACAGGAGGCGTGAGAGCAGGCAGCCTTGTCTTGTTCCCATTTTCAGGGGGAATGCTTCTAACTTCCGTCCATCGAGCAATATGTTGGCTGTGGGTTTATCATCAATGGCTCTCTCACTGTTTTGAGGAAGGTTCGTTCTATGCCTAGGTGTTCAAGAGCTTTTCCTCAAGAAGAGATGCTGGATTTCTCAAAAACTTTTTCCACAGCTAATGATATAATCATGCAGTTCTTGTTTTTCCATCTGTCAGCATATTGAATTACGTTTACGGTCTTGCAGATGTTGAACTAGTCCTGCATCCCAGGAACAGAGCATACTCGGTCGTGGTGGATCGTTCTTGAGATGTGTGGTTGGATCCGATTTGCTAGGGTCTTATTGAGAGTTTTTGCATCCATATTCATCAAAGAGATTGGCCTGTAATTCTCTTTCCTTGTAGAGTCTTTACCAAGTTTGGATATCAGTGTGATGTTAGCTTCATAAGATGATTTGGGGAGAGTTCCATCTTTCTCGATTTCTCAGAATACTTTTGATAAGATTGGTATCAGCTCGTCCTTGCATGTTTTATAGAATTCATCTGGAAAGCCATCTGGTCCAGGGTTTTTGTTTTGTTTTGTTTTGTTTTTGTAGGTAGATTCATTATGAAGAAATCTGTTTCCTGGATTGTTATTGGTCTGTTTAGGATTTTAATTTTTTCTTGTGTCAACCTTAGAAGGTTGTGTGATGTCAGAAAGTCCGCCATTTCCTTTATGTTTTCAATTTTATTTCCATACAGGTGTACATAGTAATCTCTTATAATCTCTTGAGTTTCTTTTGAGTCAGTTGTGACTTCATCTTTTGTCTTTCTAATTGTATTTATTTGGATTTTTCCCCTCTTTTTCTCAGTCAATCTGGTTAGGGGTCTGTTGATCTTATTTATCCTCTCAAATAATCAGCTTTTTTGTCGTTGATTTTTTTTTCTATGATACTTTTGTCTTATATGTCCTGCAGTTGTGACTTCATTTTGATGATCTGGATCCTTCTGCTGAAGTGAGGATTTTGGTGGTCTTGCCTTTCTAGCTCAGGTGTACCATTAGGCTGTTTACATGTTATTTTTTAGTTTTCTTGATGTGTGTGCAGAGCTATAAATTTTCATTAATACTACTTTCTTAGCATCCCAGAGACTCTGATAAAAAGTGTCTTTGCTTTCATTTATTTCCAAGAATCTTTTAATTTCTGTCTTGATTTCCTTGTTGACCCAGGAGTCATTCAGCAGTATACGGTTTAGTGTCCGTGTCTTTGTGTGTTTTGTGGGGATCTTGACAGTGGTAATATTTATTTTTATTCCACTTTGATCTGAGGTGTTGCATGATATTATTTTGATTTTTTTGGAATTTGCTTATGTTTGATTTATGGGCAAGAATGTGGTCAATCTTGGAGTATGTTCCATGTGCTGATGAGTAGAATGTGTATTATTCTGTAGTTGTTGGGTGAAGTGTTCTGTAGATGTCTGCTAAGTGCATTTGGTGGAGTGTCGAGTTGAGATTCTATACCTTATTCTTTTTTTTTTCACTTGATGTTTTATCTAGGGTTGTTAGTGGAATATTTAAGTCTCCAGTTATGATTGTGTGTGAGTCAACGTCCTTTTAGTTTACTTAGTAGCCGATTTATAAAACCTGGGGCTCCTGTGTTGGGTGCATATATGTATAGGATAGATTTTTCTTGCTGATGGATTGAATCTTTTACCATTATGCAGTGTCCTTCTGTGTTCTTTTTAATTTTTGATAGCTTGAAGGCTGTCTTAGCTAATATTAGAGTACCTACACTGCCTTCTTCTGTTTTCCGTTCACCTGAAAGTTCATTTTCCAGTCTCAAATTTTGAGTTGTTGGTGTCCTTTGTAGTGAGACGGAGGCGGCAGATTGTTGGATTGTGTGTTTTTTTTTAAATCCAGTTTGCCAATCATGTCTTTTCAACGGTACATTTAGTTCATTCACATTCAGGCTGATTATTGAAATGTGAGAGCTTATTCCTGTCATAAGACTCTCCGGATGCTATTTTATTTTAACTTTTGCATTAATATATGTGTGTTTTTTT
>NW_007150113.1:0-1100 GCF_000164805.1 Carlito syrichta | reverse complement strand
ATGGTGCAGAGAACCTGCCCTTTTATTCAGCAACTTCGCTGATGAGTGCAAGCAGCCTGTGACCCGCGGACTCAGGAGGACCTGAATGGCAGCTGTCTGACTCACATTCTGAGAGCAGTGCAGATGGCTGCTTCCCCTCCATGGGAGGCTCATGCGTGATGCTATGATGACCTTTTAACATCATGGAAGTGTGGAATTCACGTTTTTTCATGCAGCCAGGCCAGATGCCATTATAAACAAAGAATCAACAACCAGCTTCTCTAGGGAAGCCAAGTCATGGACATGCTTGAAAGGAATCACATTTTAGCTGTAGGACAATTGTTCTCAAAGTGTTACTCCAGAACCAGAAATCTCAATATCAATTGGGAGCTTGTTAGAAATGCAAATTCTGGGGCCACTTCAAACCAATGAAACAGAAACTCTGGAGAGGGGCCCAACAACCTGTGTTTGAATGAGTCCTTCAGGTAATCTGATGTATGCTAAACTTTGAGAAGCATTGCTCCTACACTTGACAACCCTGCTTAGATAGCCCTGGGAATGAGTTGCCTGAATTTGGTAACAACTCTCAAAATTCAATTCAGTCAACATTTTCTGAAGTGGCTGTTCTGTGAATGACCACGTGCTAGGTGCTAGAGGTAAGATATCAATGTAAGTAGTACATCACGCAGAGTCCCCATCCTTACGTTGTTTATGGTGTAGACAGAAACAAAGCAGTGGTGGGCAGGAACAGGTAAAGCGTCATAAAACCTAACAGTGGTTCAAAGGTGAAAGCAAATCAGTTCACTTGGGCAGAGAGGACAAGAGGGAAGGTAGATGAGAGTAGATTCATGGCACAGATAGATTCTGTGATGGTGGAAGTTTGGAGGTGTGTGCAGAGGTTTGAGGAGGAGCACCCCAGGAATGACTGACCACCCTCTTCTGTACCCTACGAATGCTTCTACTATGAAACTTCCTCCCAGAGGTAGACATCTATTTGTCTTCACCACTCCTTGAGGGAAATCTTTTATTAGGTCAAACCCAGCAGTCTCAGCTTGCCCCACTGCCAGCAGTACTTATATGGTGGATTGCTCTCCTGCATAAGGCACCGAGTGTCAAGAACC
>NW_007150112.1:0-837 GCF_000164805.1 Carlito syrichta | reverse complement strand
CAGTCTCAGCTTGCCCCACTGCCAGCAGTACTTATATGGTGGATTGCTCTCCTGCATAAGGCACCGAGTGTCAAGAACCCCTCTCTCTTCTGCATCCTCCTGCCTCACAGCAATTCCTTCTCAGATGAGTATTGGAGTAACTTGGCCCAATGCTTAAATCTCCTCTCTTTTCTACCCACACTCATCCCTAGGGAATCCAATTTCAAATACATAAGTTTTATATCTTCAGTACACTTGGGCTGCTATGGCTGTAACAGAATACCTTAGACCGAATGACTTATAAACAACAGAAATGTATTTCTCATGGCTCTGGGCACTGAAAGTAGAGAGCATGGTATCAACATGGCTGGGTTCTGGCTCTCTTCTGGGTTGCAGATGTCTGCCTTCTTGTTATAACCTCGCATGGCAGAGAGAGAGAGAGCACTCTCTGGGGGTCTCTCATTTAGGGCAGTAATCCCATCCATGAGGTAGCTCTACTCTCATGATGTAATAGCCTCCCAAAGGCCCTCCTTCTATTTTATAAAAAAATGTTAATATTTTTTATTTTAAAATTGTGGGGTACAGTTAAGGGTTAGGTATACAAACATACATCATTCAGGCACCCTTGTTGATAAGGGGTGTCCCCCCATCCCCAGATAGATATTGACTACCATTAATCCCACCTCCCTTTCTCTCCCTGTCCCCCCATAGTTTCCCACCAGTCATTCCTTTTCTTATAGCATTACGACAGATGTTCAAGGTCCACTTATGAGTGAGAACATGTGATACTCAGATCTCTGTTTCTGTGAGAGAGCACTCATTATTATAAACTCTAGTTCCATCCAGGTTGCTGCAAAA
>NW_007150111.1:0-3456 GCF_000164805.1 Carlito syrichta | reverse complement strand
ATTATTTCATCTATTGATCTTACTTTTGGCTTTGGGGCCCATTCAAAATAAGTGGAATTCACATGAGAGATTTCAAAATATTTAAAATCTTCATTATTCTCTTTGCCAGGCTGAAAAATGAACTCCCTCAGTTCTTTCTATTCCTCATCACAAGACACATTATCCAGTCTATTTATCATCTGCGCCACTCAGGGCACGATTCTGTTTGTCCATGAATGCTCAACTGCTTATAATGCTGCAAATGTAATTTGCTCTGGACACTGTTGGTCTATTAATACGTTGGTACCATATATCAGCTTTTGGGGAAGTTATACTGCACTAAGGACACATCATTCTTTCTAGCAACTTAAGTTCTTGAATCTAGAACTTAAACACAACATTTTCTAAGTTCTGCTACTGGGTCTTGTTTCCTTTTACTGCTTTGAGAAAACTGCTTCATTAAAAAAAAAAAAACAACAACAAAAATCAAAACCCCAAAAGCCCGGTCCATTTCCTGGGCTTGTCAAGATGCTTTGAAACCCAGTTCTGCCATGCTGACTATTAACTAATCTATTCCAGTTTTCAATCAGATGAAAGTGTGATCAGCATGTTCTCATGTTCTTATTCTTAGTATCTCCATCTTATGCTGAAGATTAAGATCTTCCTCCAGGTTGACACATATCCACTACTCAGAACACTATGGAGACTGTCATTCAACTAGGTACAAGCCCACCCATCACTCAGGAACCATGCTTAAATTTAAAAAGCGATATCAACCACATTTCTCCGTAAGTAAGTAGGTGTGAAAAGGAAATGAGGTTGGACTTATAGGACTTACTCATAGTGAATTAATATTGATTCCAGTGAGTATAGTCTTCCTTTGTAAATGGTCATAATCATCTTATTAATTCTTTTTTTCCTATATTCTTTCCCCCTAAGAGCAGGCTCTGTGTAACAGTTAAAATTACAAATATTCATAAAAATTCTAATTATTTCTTGTTCTCAATCTTATAGGTGAACATAGAAATTAGGCTTTCATTGATGTGCAATGTATACATCTATAGTATAGTTTAAAAATATCTTGAAGTCACCAAGTCCTTCCAGCACTGAGTTGATAACTGTACAGTGAGATGGTGCAGAGAACCTGCCCTTTTATTCAGCAACCTCGCTGATGAGTGCAAACAGTCTGTGACCCCTGACTCAGAGGACCTGAATGGCAGCTGACTCACATTCTGAGAGCAGTGCAGATGGCTGCTTCTCCTCCATGGGAGGCTCATGGGTGATGCCATGATGACATTTTAACAGCATGGAAGTGTGGAATTCACATTTTTTCATGCAGCCAGACCAGATGCCTTTATAAACAAAGAAGCAACAACCAGCTTCTCTAGGGAAGCCAAGCTATGGACATACTTGAAAGGAATCACATTTTAGCTCTAGGACAATTGAACTCAAAGTGTTACTCCAGAACCAGAAGTCTCAATATCAATTGGGAGCTTGTTAGAAAAGCAAATTCTGGGGCCACTTCAAACCAATGAAACAGAAACTGTGGAGAGGGGCCCAATAACCTGTGTTTGAATGAGTCCTCCAGGTAATTAGATGTATGCTAAACTTTGAGAAGCATTGCTCCTACACTTGACAACCCTGCTTAGATAGCCCTGGGAATGAGTCGCCTGAATTTGGTAACAACTCTCAAAATTCAATTCAGTCAACATTTTCTGAAGTGGCTGTTCTGTGAATGACCACGTGCTAGGTGCTAGAGGTAAGATATCAATGTAAGTAGTACATCACGCAGAGTCCCCATCCTTACGTTGTTTATGGTGTAGACAGAAACAAAGCAGTGGTGGGCAGGAACAGGTAAAGCGTCATAAAACCTAACAGTGGTTCAAAGGTGAAAGCAAATCAGTTCACTTGGGCAGAGAGGACAAGAGGGAAGGTAGATGAGAGTAGATTCATGGCACAGATAGATTCTGTGATGGTGGAAGTTTGGGGGTGTGTGCAGGGGTTGGAGGAGGAGCACCCCAGGAATGACCGACCACCCTCTTCTGTACCCTATGAATGCTTCCACTATGAAACTTCCTCCCAGAGATACACATCTATTTGTCTTCACCACTCCTTGAGGGAAATCTTTTATTAGGTCAAACCTGGCAGTCTCAGCTTGCCCCCACTGCCAGCAGCACTTATATGGTGGATTGCTCTCCTGCATAAGGCACCGAGTGCCAAGAACCCCTCTCTCTTCTGCATCATCCTGCCTCACAGCAATTCCTTCTCAGATGAGTATTGTGAGTAACTCGGCCCAATGCTTAAACCTCCTCTCTTTTCTACCCACACTCATCCCTAGGGAATCCAATTTCAAATACATAAGTTTTATACCTTCAGTATACTTGGGCTGCTATGGCTATAACAGAATACCTTAGACTGAATGACTTATAAACAACAGAAATGTATTTCTCATGGCTCTGGGCACTGAAAGTAGAGAGGATGGTATCAACATGGCTGGGTTCTGGCTCTCTTCTGGGTTGCAGATGTCTGCCTTCTTGTTATAACCTCACATGGAAGAGAGAGAGAGAGCACTCTCTGGGGGTCTCTTTTTTAGGGTAGCAATCCCATCCATGAGGTAGCTCTACTCTCATGACCTAATTGCCTCCCAAAGACCCTCCTTCTTTTTTATAAAAAAAATTTTAATGTTTTTTATTTTAAAATTGTGGGGTACAGTTAAGGGTTAGGTATACAAACATGCATCATTCAGGCACCCTTGTTGATAAGGGGTGTCCCCCCATCCCTAGATATTGACTACCATTAATCCCACCTCCCTTTCTCTCCTGCCCCCCCATAGTTTCCCACTAGTCATTCCTTTTCTTATAGCATTACGACAGATGTTCAAGGTCCACTTATGAGTGAGAACATGTGATACTCAGATCTCTGTTTCTGTGAGAGAGCACTCAGTATTATAAACTCTAGTTCCATCCAGGTTGCTGCGAAATTCATGATTTGTTCTTTTTTATGGCTGTGTAGTATTCCATCATGTATATGTATCACATTTTTAAAATCCAGTCCTCCTGGGATGGACAGCATAGTTGGTTCCAGGTTCTTGCTATTGTGAACAATGCTGTGATAAACATACATGGAGCAGGTTATCTTTTTGATAGAGTGATTTGAGTTCTTCAGGGTATATTTCCAGTAGGGGGATTGCAGGGTCATATGGGAGGTCGATATTTAGAGTTTTTAGGAATCGCCACACGGCTTTCCACAGAGGTTGTACTAGTTTACACTCCCACTAACACTGTGTAAGTGTTCCTTTTTTGGCACACCCTCTCCAGCAACTGTTATTTTTTGAGTTATTGATAATGGCCATTCTGACTGGAGTTTGGTGGTATCTCAGTGTAGTTTTAATTTGCATCTCCTTGATGATTAGCGAGGTTGACCATTTCTTCATATGAGTCTATGCAGTAAATGGTGCTGGGAAAACTGGCTGACCAC
>NW_007150110.1:0-721 GCF_000164805.1 Carlito syrichta | reverse complement strand
CGGTGTCCCCCCATCCCTAGATATTGACTACCATTAATCCCACCTCCCTTTCTCTCCCTGCCCCCCCATAGTTTCCCACCAGTCATTCCTTTTCTTATAGCATTACAACAGATGTTCAAGGTCCACTTATGAGTGAGAACATGTGATACTCAGATCTCTGTTTCTGTGAGAGAGCACTCAGTATTATAAACTCTAGTTCCATCCAGGTTGCTGCGAAATTCATGATTTGTTCTTTTTTATGGCTGTGTAGTATTCCATCATGTATATGTATCACATTTTTAAAATCCAGTCCTCCTGTGATGGACAGCATGGTTGGTTCCAGGTTCTTGCTATTGTGAACAATGCTGTGATAAACATACATGGAGCAGGTTATCTTTTTGATAGAGTGATTTGAGTTCTTCAGGGTATATTTCCAGTAGGGGGATTGCAGGGTCATATGGGAGGTCGATTTTTAGAGTTTTTAGGAATCGCCACACTGCTTTCCACAGGGGCTGTACTAGTTTACACTCCCACTAACAGTGTATAAGTGTTCCTTTTTTGGCACACCCTCTCCAGCAACTGTTATTTTTTGAGTTATTGATAATGGCCATTCTGACTGGAGTTTGGTGGTATCTCAGTGTAGTTTTAATTTGCATCTCCTTGATGATTAGTGAGGTTGACCATTTCTTCATATGAATCTATGCAGTAAATGGTGCTGGGAAACTGGCTGACCACATGCAGA
>NW_007150109.1:0-962 GCF_000164805.1 Carlito syrichta | reverse complement strand
TCAGGGTATATTTCCAGTAGGGGGATTGCAGGGTCATATGGAGGTCGATTTTTAGAGTTTTTAGGATCGCCACACTGCTTTCCACAGAGGCTGTACTAGTTTACACTCCCACTAACAGTGTATAAGTGTTCCTTTTTTGGCACACCCTCTCCAGCAACTGTTATTTCTTGAGTTATTGATAACGGCCATTCTGACTGGAGTTTGGTGGTATCTCAGTGTAGTTTTAATTTGCATCTCCTTGATGATTAGCGAGGTTGACCATTTCTTCATATGAATCTATGCAGTAAATAGTGCTGGGAAAACTGGCTGACCACGTGCAGAAGATTCAAACAAGACCCCTATCTATCCCCATACACAAAAATTAACTCTAAATGGATCAGAGACCTCAATGCAAAACCTCAAACCTAAGAACCTTAGAAAGTGCAGGACACACCCTTATGGAAATTGGAACTGGCATTCAATTCCTGAACAAAACCTGAAATGCACGGGCCATAAGAGATTAGACAAATGGGACCTCATCAAACTGACAAGCTTCTGCTAAGCCAAAGAAACCATCAAGAGAGCAGGGAGACAGCCCACAGACTGGGAAAAAGAATTTGCCAACTCCATGTCTGACAAAGGTCTAACATCTTGGGTCTACAAGGAACTCAAATGTGCTGAAAAGAAATAAACAAACAATCCCATTACAAGGTAGGCAAAAGATATGAACAGATACTTCTCAAAAGAAGACAAATGACCGGCCAACAGTCTCTACTTCTAATACCATCACATTGGGATTTACAATTTCAACATATAAAGCTTCAGAGAGACACAAACTATTCAGTCCATTGCACCAGATGATTCCCAAATTGCAATCCAAACTGCTCCCTTAACTCCAGACTCACATTTAACATCAACTTCACACCTCCATGGCACCTGAAGCTTAGCATAGCTCAATGTCATCCTCAGCACACATCACATTC
>NW_007150108.1:0-821 GCF_000164805.1 Carlito syrichta | reverse complement strand
ACAGATACTTCTCAAAAGAAGACAAATGACCGGCCAACAGTCCCTACTTCTAATACTACCACATTGGGATTTACAATTTCAACATATAAAGCTTCAGAGAGACACAAACGATTCAGTCCATTGCACCAGATGATTCCCAAATTGCAATCCAAACTGCTCCCTTAACTCCAGACTCACATTTAACATCAACTTCACACCTCCATGGCACCTGAAGCTTAGCATAGCTCAATGTCATCCTCAGCACACATCACATTCTCCTCCCTTCATTCTCATTTTGGGAAAAGGAACCTACATTTTTCACAAACCTCTGACCAAAACCTTGGTGCCATCTTTGACTCCACTCTTTTTTAAACCCCACAACCAAGTAAGCAAATTCTGTTTTCCCTTCTCTGAAACTGCAGCTTGTCCACGTTTAACCTCTTTCATCTGTTCACTTCTCATTTCCTTTGTCCAGGACCCTGTGGTTTCCCATCTTGCTTGGAGTAAAATGCAAATGCTCCACCATGGGTGGCCTAAGTGGTCTTGCCTGGCTGACCCCTATTGTCACTGATTTCATCTGATGCTCTTTTCTCTTTAGTTCCTTTGACCTCACAGCTTGTGCTCACCTCAGGGAATTTGCACATGTGAGATTTTACTGCATGTGATGGGTCTCCTCCATGGCCATCTGCTTGCTCTCCTGTTCTCATGTCTCTGCTCAAATGGTTCTTTAACTGAGAAATGTGACTGTATGAGGGGTCTAGGCAGGGGGAGTGTTTTGGCCATGAATGAAATACCAGGACCTGTTAAGAACCAGAACAGCAGCTCTCACAAACGTTGAATGA
>NW_007150107.1:0-796 GCF_000164805.1 Carlito syrichta | reverse complement strand
AGCCTGCAGGGAGAACTTCTCATACAGGAAAATGGGCACAGTTCGCTGTGGGGAGCAGTAGACCTGTCAGCTCTGTTTGAATGCAGTTGCAGTGGTCCAGGGTCCTTTCCATCTCAGGCTTTCTACTCTTCCCTTGGTTTAGACTATTCCTTGTATCCACCTATCACCACCTCATTCTCCAACTGATTGTATGGAAAACTCTTCTTCCTATTTTAGATTTTAATATAATTTCCTCCAAGAAATCTTTCTTTATACGTAAAGACCCCACACATTCTCCAAGCATATTGTATTTTTGCCTTACCAGAATACTGTAATTTCAATTAAAGTATTCCTTATGGCCAAGCCCTGCTAGTCCACAGTCTCTGTGAGTGTGGCTGGTGCTGCCATATCCCAGTGACCAGCACAGTGAGAGGCACTCCACAAAAGCGTTTCTATTTTTTTATTTTTTTTGAGTTGGAGTCTCACTCTGTTGCCCAGACTAGAGTGCAGTGGCCGCTCCTGGCCACCGCAGCCTCGACCTGCTGGGCTCCGGTGATCCTTCCACCTCAGCCTTCCGAGTAGCCGGAATTACAGGCACATGCTACCACACCAGGCTGATTTTTTTGATTTATTGTAGAGATGAGGTTTCACTGCCCAGGCAGGTCTCGAACCCGCAGGCTCAGGCAATCCAGTCACCTCAGCCTTCCAAAGGTGCAGGATTACAGGCTGAGCCAATGAGCCCAGCTGAAAGCATTTTTAAATGAATGAGCAAAGGCCAGAAAATATCTTTGGAGCACAACCTAAGTCTCTCATGCTA
>NW_007150106.1:0-816 GCF_000164805.1 Carlito syrichta | reverse complement strand
GAGCAGGAAAGTTTTATGGCATGGATTCATAATTGCATTATAAATCCTACTAAACATGCACATTAGCACAATACTGTGTCAGTAGAAAACCCTGGTGACAAGAAGAAGACTACACAAAAATGCATCCTTCATCATTTATTTACATGAGAGATTCCTAGTTTGATGTGTTCAAATGACATGTGTGGAAATATCAGAGTTGTCAATCTAAGTGGCTCTAATGTTCTCCATTACTTTCATTTGTTTCAACATTCCTTTGTGGGTTACATAGCTATTTATTTGTGTGTCACTTTTTGTCTTTATTATTCATCTTTTTTCATAAGCATCATTATCATCAGCATCACAGATGATTACTCCAAAAAATAATGACACTCAAATCTGGGCTCATGAAGGACTGTGAAAACACATAAGACACTTACTGAATTATTAGAACAACCTTGTTGAACAGGTATCTCATTCCTATTTGCAAATAGAAAACTGAGGCTTAGCAGGAGGTCCTTGCCTCCACTGTGAAAGACAAGGAGGTCCCAGGGTTTCTACCCACTTTTCCTGTGTGTTTGGAACTCTTGTCCAAGAAGGCTGCCCTCTCTCTTGTCATCTCTTTAATGAGTGGCTTAGAGAATCAGAACCTTTCTTTTCAGTGGTCCTTATCACTAATCCTCAGTCCCTGAAAAAATCAGACACAAAGTTTTACCATTTTACAGGTTTTTAGGTGACGGCCCCTTGGCAGAACCATAAATACTTTTACGAATTAACTATGTCTGAAACAGAATTCATTTCTAATCCAAATATTTATTTAATTTTTGGTCCAGGATTTAT
>NW_007150105.1:0-497 GCF_000164805.1 Carlito syrichta | reverse complement strand
GACTTAACTACCTAGCTATGTAGCTTGACAGTTGGCCAGCCAGCTGATTTAAATAACTGAGTCAACTAGCTAGCTACCTAGCAAGATAGGTGATTTAATAGTTGGCTAAGTAGCTAGCTACCTAGCTACCAGCTGATTTAAACAGTTATCTAACTAGCTAGCTACCTAGTTAACAAGCTAACTTAAAGAGTTTGCTGTGTAGCTAGCTAGGTTACTTAACCAGCTAGCTAACTAGTTAGCTTGCACATTATCCAACGTGTTAGCTAGCTGACTTAATCATCTGACTTAATTCCTTAGCTAACAAGCTTCCTAGGTGGCTCAAGCAGCTGACTTAACACGTTAGCTATCTAGCTAGCTAGCTGACTCATGCAGTTGACTTAACTCATTAGCTAACTAATTAACTAACCTACTCAATCAGCTGACCCAACCCATTTGCTTACTAGCTAGCTAGATGACTCAAACAGCTGACTTAACCAGTGAGCTAACTAGCTAACTCG
>NW_007150104.1:0-876 GCF_000164805.1 Carlito syrichta | reverse complement strand
AGCTACCTGTGTTAACTAGTGGGTAAACTAGTTAACTAGCTGACTTCACTAGTTGTTTAACGGGTTAGCTAGGTGACTTAACCTTTTGGTTGGTGAGTCGTCAGAACAGTTAGCTGTTTTAACATGTTGGCTGACTACACGATCAACATTTTAGCTGCCTTAACAAGTTGGCCGACTAGTCGGCTGACTAGTTAACTGGGTGAGATAGTTGACTGACGAGTTGGCCCACTAGTCAGCTCTGTTAACTAGTTGGATGACTGGTGTGCTGACCTAACTAGTTGGCCGATTAGTAGGCCGATTATTTAGATGGCCTAACTTGTCCACGACTACAATTTGTCGACTGACAAATTGGCCTACTATTCGACGAATTGGTTAGCTGACTTAATTAGTTGGCCAGCTAGGCGGCTGACTGGTTATGTGATTTAACTAGTCGGCTGGCAAGTGAGCCAAAAGGTGAGCTAATTTAACTCATTGTCTAGCGAGTGATCTCACAGGTCAGCTGACATTACTAGTCACCCGGTGAGTGAGCTGATTTGTCAGCTGACTTACCTTATCAATCATATTGACTGGTGAGTGAACTGACTGGTCAGCTGACTTTAGTCAACTGGCGAGTGAGCCGACTGCTCAGAGGACTTAACTAGTTGGCCGGCCAGGGAACTGAACAGTGAGCCTACTTCACTAGTCGACTGACAAGTGAGGCAACAGGTGAGGTGCCTTAAATGTTCAGCTGGTGTGTGAGCTGACTGGTGAAATGACTTAACTAGTCGGCTGGAGAGCAAGCCGATTAGTTTAGTAACCTATTGGTCTATGAGAGAGCCAAAAAGTTAGTTGACCTGTTGGCTGGTGAGTGAGCTGACTACTTTGCTGACAGGTTGG
>NW_007150103.1:19092-25960 GCF_000164805.1 Carlito syrichta | reverse complement strand
CAGGTCAGAGTGCAGGGGCACACTCACTGCGTCCATGGACTCCACCTGCCAGGCTCAGGTGATTCTTCCTTCTTGGACCCCAATTGACTGAAACAATAGGCATGCACAACCATGCCCAGCTAATCTTTGGATTTATTTTTGATGGTGGAGATGAGGTCTTGCCCTGTGTCCTGGGCTGCTGTTGAACCCACAGCCTCAGGTCATCCACTTGCCTGGTTATCTGAAGGGGAGGAATACCAAGCTGAGGTCCTGAGCCCGGCCTGTGCTTAGGGTGGTGGTGGTGGTTGTTATTATTATTCTGAGTCAAAGTCCCGCTCTGTCACCCAGGCTGGAGCACAGAGGCCTGCTCTTTGCCACCTCGACCTCCACTGCCAGCACTCCAGCGATCCCTCCCCCATGGCCTCTTGATTGTATGGAATGACAGGCATGCGTCACCATGCTCAGCTCATTTTTTGGCTTCTTGAGGAGACGAGGTCTCACCATGGCGCCAAACCTGGACTTGAACATAGGGGCTCAGGCCATCCTCTCACCTTGGCTTCCCAGAGTGCCCAAATGACAGGCGTGTGCTCCCTTGCCCAGCCTCCACAACCCTCTTGGAGTCCAAATGCGAGGCCAGATCCCTTACAATGACCCAGGACCCCAGAGAGGGCATCTGGAGTCGCTCTCCATACCCCCCAGGGGGAGCACCTGTCCCAGGGGCGTGTGTGGGTGGGAACACCCACACCACCGCTTGCCTGTTCCCCAGGGAAGACCCACTCACTTCTCCCAGGGGCCAACTTGGGGAAAAGGAGGGCATGGCTCTCAAAACTTTGGGGGCGGCATGGACAGCTGGGCAACTCACGGCTGTTTCTTCAGTACTTGAGAAGGCTAAGATGGATAGATGATTGGAATCCGGGATCTCAAGACCAGTCTGGACACCATAGCAAGCCTCCACCTGGACCGCAAGCGAAACCCAGAAAACCTTGGGTGAGAGCAGGCCTCGGCAGGCATATTGCCTCCAGCCCATAGTTCAAGACCAGGCAGGAAGACCAAATGGAAAACCTGTGATCACCGCAGTTTGGGAGGACCAGGCCAAGAGCATGGCCCGAGGTGGGTGGTTTGAGATCAGCCTGGGCAACCTAGTGAGGAAAGAAAATACAGAAAGAAAGAAAGAAAGAAAGAAAGAAAGAAAGAAAGAAAGAAATAAAGAAGGAAGGAAGGAAGGAAGGAAGGAAGGAAGGAAGGAAGGAAGGAAAGAAAAACTCATTCTCCTGCAAACCTTCTGCCCTCAATTCTTCTCTCACAGCCCTCACATGGAAGGGTCCACCAGGCTCATCACCTTCCAGTTCCAAATCTTCCCCAGTTCCTTTTCCCGCATTGGTGCAGGAATTCCCTAGGTTCCTTGGCCAGGTTCATGCCAGCAGTCCTCTCTGAGGTCAGAAATGTGCCCCTGGCAGTCTGAACCTCCAACTTGGCAATGAAGACCCTCAGCCAATAAAGGCCAGGGATACACCCATCACCCGTGGATATTTCTTCCCCTAATCTTACTTTTTCCTGGGTCGAAAGCCAGTCGCTCTGTGAAAAAAACATTTGCAGTTGAGAATGTTTATGATTCTGATGTTTTTGTAGACAGGGTACGGCTCTGTAGCCCAGGCTTGCGCCTGAGGTCATGACCGTCGTTCACCGCCAGGCTCGAAATTGTTGGCTCCATTGATACTGCCACCTCAGGCTCCAGAGTGGCTAAGATGATGGGCCTTTGGACACCAGACCCCACGTTTTGATGACTGTGGAGATGGGGTCTCCCTGTATGGCCCAGGCTGGTCTTGGGCTCCTGGACTCCAGCCATCCTCCCGCTTCAGGCTCCCAGAGAATTGGGATTCCACGCGAGGGCCACCACACCATATTTTCTGGTTGGGTTTGGGTGAAGGATCGAGGCTGGACTTGGGGGCTCAGCTTCATCATCACAGCCATATGGGAGGCCAAGGCCAGCAGCTGGCCTGAGGCCTCTGGCCAAGACCTGCCCCCACAACTCAGCAAAACCTCATTTATATACTCCATCACAAATGATCTGGACATGGTGTCACATGTCTGTCATTCCAGCTCCTCAAAAGACCATGGAAGGTCTTGCTGGAGCCTGGCAGGCCAAGGCTGTGGTGTCCAGGAGTGAGCCACCACCCTACAGCCTGACTGATGGAGTGAGACTCCGACTCCATGAAAAAAAGGAAAAATGAATAAAAGGAAAAAAGAATAAAAAGGAAGAGCTGTGTATGGAGTTGGGATCATCATGAACAGACAGAGAACATTTGGTAAGGAGACCCCAGATTGGGCCTAGAGTTCCTGAAAGATGGCAGATTGGCA
Organism: Carlito syrichta; assembly: GCF_000164805.1. Classification (NCBI taxonomy): domain Eukaryota; kingdom Metazoa; phylum Chordata; class Mammalia; order Primates; family Tarsiidae; genus Carlito; species Carlito syrichta. The sequence continues at coordinate 23,623 of NW_007150103.1, read as the reverse complement.
GACAATCGGGCTGTGGTTTGGGAGGCCAAGGTGGGGGACCTCTGAAGATTGGGGTTTCAAGACCAGCCTGGGTGACATAGTGAGACTTCGTCACTAACTGTAATACAAACAGTGGAGTCACACATGGTGGCACCCATGGTCCCAGCTGCAAGAAATGCAGTGACCTCTGTCCCAGGGCATTCCTCTGTGTTGCCCCTGCCAACAGTAAGTGCAAGTCCATGCCAGGTACTGTTGTTCATGGTCATCAGCCCTGCACCCTGGGAGGTCAAGACAGGAGTTTGCCTGAGTCCAGTGGTCAGAGAAGAGCCTGGGTGAAGTGACCAGACTTGTCTCAGTGAGAGGTCCCCAAATCGAGTCTGGTGTGGTGATCTCGAGTCCCTGCTGCTTGGGGGCCGAGGCAGGAGGACTGCCTTAGCCCTGCAGGTTGAGGCCCTGGGAGCCATGATTTTGCCGCCATGTCTCAGATCATCTGACAGAGACTCTGGCTACAAAAAAGACACCTCCCATGTGTATCACGACAGGTGTCCATGACTCTGAAGGTAATGTCCTTGTGGGTGGGGAACAATGGAGAGATCGGGAGAGGAAGTGTAATCTCCATGCCCGAAGGTGGCAGACAAGGCAACAGGAACCCGGGCTGACCGTGGACTTGCCAGAGTGCCTTGAATGTTCTGTGCCCGATGGTGGCCCTAGCTCAGGGCCATCTTTGCCGTGGAACACATGTGTGAACGGTGGAGGCAGCCCTTCTGAGGTGCGTGGCCAAAGGTGTGGGATGGACCTGCCTGGTGGCCACCTTTGAAAATTCCTGTGAATTACAGGCCAGAAAGTGCCTTTTCCTCTCACATCCCTGAGGTTGTCTCCTCGCACTGGGTGGCAGGGATGGTGGTGGTGGTGGTGGTGGTGTGTTGATTATTATTATTTGGAGTCGGAATCCCACTCTCATCCAGGTCAGAGTGAAGGGGCATGCTCACTGCCTCTCCATACTCCACCCGGCAGGTTCAGGTGATCTTCCCACCTCGGACACTGAGTGGCCGGAACCACAGGCCTCCACCACCATGCCCAGCTAATATTTGGATTTATCTTTGATGGTTAAGTCAAGGTTTCACCTCGTATCCTGGGCTGCTGTCAACCCTGCAGCCTCAGGTCGTCCACTTGCTTGGGCATCCAAAGGGCCAGGATGACAGGCTGAGCCCCTGAGTCCTGCTTGTGTTTGTGGTGGTGGTGGTGGTGACTGGTATTCTTATTCTGAGTCACAGTCCCTTTCTGTCACCCAGGCTGGAGCACAGGGGCCCGCTCTCAGCCACCACAGCTTCCACTGGCTGGGTTCTCGCAGTGCTTCTGCTGTGGCCTCCTGAGTGGATGGAACAACAGGCAATTGCCACCCCACTCGGCTCATTTTTTTGGCTTTTTGTATAGACAAGTTCTCACCAAGGTGCCCAGGCTGGTCTCGCACATGGGCCTCAGGCCAACTTCTCGATTGGCCTCCCAGATCATGGGATGACAGGTGTGATCCCCATGCCCAGCCTCCACACCCCTGCTGGGGGCCCACCACAAGACCCGCTCCATTCTGATGAACCAGGTTCCAGTACAGGGTGGCAGGAGTCACCCTATGAGCCTTCCCCAGGGGGAGTGCCTGGGGGAGGGGCATGACTCTGCCATTGCACCCAACACTCTGCCCAATTGTTCCCCAGGGTGGACCTGTTTGCTCTTCCCAGAGGCCACCTCTGGGAAAGTGAGGGTGAGACTCTCATACCTTTGGGGTGGCGGGGATGGCCAGATGACTCACGCTTGTCTCCTTGGAACTCAGGGAGGCCAACATGGGAAGATGACTGGAGCCTGCAATGTCGAGACCAGGCTGGACACAATGGGACACACTCACCTAGACCCCAAGCAAAACCCAGAAAACCTTAGGTAAGTGCAGGTCACAGTGGGAGTTTTGCATCTGGCCCAGAGTTAAAGACCAGGCAGGAAGGCCAGGATGTCGACCAAATGGAAAGCCTTTTATCACAGCAGTTTTAGAGTCCCAGGCTGAGAGGATGGCATGAGTTGGGCAGTTTGAGAGCAGCCTGGGCAACCTAGTGAGGAAAGAAAATGAAAGAAAGAAAGAAAGAAAGAAAGAAAGAATCTATTCTCCTGCAAACTTTCTGCCCTCAGTCTTTGCCCCCCAGCACCCCACATGTGAGGGTCCCCCAAGTTCAGTACCTCCCAGTCCAACCACCACAATACCTGTTCCCTCTTTGGTGCAGGAGTTCCCAAGGGTCCCTGCCTGGGTTCCTCTGAGGTCACCTCTCCGAGGTGAGAAATATGCCCCAGGCAGTCCAGCCCTCTGACTCAGCAAAAAGGACCTTCTGCAAAGAAATGCCAGGAACACATCCCTCCCAGAGACATTACTTCACACTCAGACCCATTTTTTCCAGCTTTAAAGCCAGTTGCCATTTGAAGACATCATGCACAGTTGAGAATCTGTTTACGATTCTGATGTTTCTGGAGACAGGGTTGGGCTCTGTGGCTAAGGCCAGGGGAAATGACCATCATTTTCCACCAGCTTCAAAATGGCAGTCACTGGCAATCTTTCCACCTCAGCCTCCAGAGTGACTGGGATGACAGGCACCTCGATCCCAGGCACCTGTTTGGATGGGTGCACAGACAGGTTCTCATTGCGTGGCCTGGGCTGGCCTTGAGATCCTGGGCTACAGCCATCCTCCTGATTTGGCCTCCTAGAGTGCTGGGATTCCAGGCATGTGCCACCATGCCCAGCCTTCTGGTTCATTTTTGAAGAAGGACTGAGGCCGTACTCAAGGGCTCAACCTCATCATCCCAGTGCTTTGGGAGGTAAAAGCCAGCAACCGGCCCATACCCACACATGTGAGACATGCCTGAGAACCTCGGTGAGACCTCTCCTCTACCCTACATCCCAAATGAGCCAGGTGTGTTGCTGCGCACCTGTCGTTCTGGCTTCTTGGAAGACCTGGGGTGGAATGTTCGCAGGAGCCCAGCGAACTGAGGTTGTAATGGCCGGGAGTGAACCACCACCCTACAACCTGGGCGAGGAGTGAGACTCTGACTAAAACAATAAAAAAATAAAAGGAAAGAAAAGAAGATCACCCATTTGTGTGTGTACTTGGGATATCTTGAACAGAGATCATTTGGGAAGGAGGCCACAGACTTGGGCTTAGAGTTCCCAAAAGATGGTGGATCTGCATACAATCGGGCTGTGATTTCAGGTGGCTGAGTTGGGGGACTGCTGGAGCCCAGGAGTTCAAGACCAGGCTCAGCCACATGGTCAGATCACTTCGCTCCCCAGAATGCAAACACTGGAGTCCCGCGTGGTGGTGCCCGCCATACCAGTTACAGAGGATATGGTGGCCCCCGTCCCAAGGTGTTCCTTTAGGTTGCCACCAGCAAAAGAAAGTTGGGAGTCCAGGCAGGGCACCATAGCTCATGGCAGGCAGCCCCCCGTGCCATGAGATGCTGAGGCGGGAGGCTTCCTGAGCCCAGGTGTAGGCAACCGGCCAGGTGACGTGGCCAGATCTCGTCTTGAAGAGAGGTCCTCAAATTCGAGACAGGTATGGTTGCCCCCAGAGTCCTGGCTGATTGGGGGCCGAGTCTGGAGCACTGACTGAGCCCCGCAGGGTCAGGCCCCGGGAACCACGATAGTGCCGCTGCACTCCTGCCTGGCAAACAGAGACTCCGACATCAAAAATGTCACCTCCCACGTGTCAGGATGGGAGACCTGATCTCCCCAGGGAAAAGTCCATGTGGGCAGCATACGATAGATTGATTGGGAGAGGAAGGGGCTTGCACCGCTGCCCAAAGGTGGCAGACAGGGCAACCGGAACCTGGGCCGGCTGCAGCATTGCCCAATCACGTTGATGGCTATGTTCCTAACAGTCGCCCTAGCTTGGGGCTGTCTGTTTCATTAGTTCACACACATCTTTGCTGTGGGTGCAGAGTGTGGAGGATGTAGGCAGGCCTTCTGGGGCATGTAGCCGAAGGTGTGGGTTGGATGAGCCCAGTGGCCAACTTTGAACCATCCCACAATGTTAGGCCAGTAGGTGCCTTTTCCTTTCCCAGCCTTGAGGGTGACTCCTCACGTTGGCTGGCAGGGGTGATGATGGTGGTGATTATTATTATTTAGATTCAGAATCCCATGCTGTCATCCAGGCCAGAGCACAGGGGCTTGCTCACGGCCAACCTGGCCTCCACCAGTCAGGCTCAGGCCCCAAAATTGACTGGAACCACAGGCCTGCACCACCACCCCTGGCTAATCCTTGGATTTATTTTTGATGGCTGAGACGAGATCTCACCCAATGTCCCAGGCTTGTATTGAACCAGTAGTCTCAGGCCATCTACTGGCCTGGAGCTCCAAATGGCCAGGATGCCAGGCTGAGTCCCTGAGCCCGGTCATTTGTTGTAGTGGTGGTGGAGGTTGGTATTTTTATTCTGAGTCAGAGTCCCACTCTGTCACCCAGGACAGAATTCAGTGGCCTGTTCTCAGCCTCTGCTTCATCCACTGGCTGGGCTCTGGTGATCC
>NW_007150103.1:1871-18938 GCF_000164805.1 Carlito syrichta | reverse complement strand
GTGGCCAGAAGGATGCCATGCATCACCATTCTCAGCTAATATTTTGGCATCTTGTAGAGACAAGGTCTCACCAAGGTGCCCGAGCTGGTCTCGAACCCAGGAACTCATGCTATCCTCTTGCCTCAGCCTCCCAGAGTGCTGGAATGACAGGCGTGAGCCCTCACACCTGGCATCCAAACACCTCTCAGGGCCCCACTGTGAGGCCCACTCCCTTCCGATGACCTGGTGTCAGGAGCCAACCTCAGAGGCCTTCACGTTGACAGGGTCTGGAATGCCAAAAACTCTAGGTTGCAGGGAAACACTGAGCAGCTATTGGCCCTGCTTCTACTACTCATCTTGTTATGTTCTCCCTTGGTATCTGGAGAGTTGAGAGATGAAAAAAATAGTAGTCCCTGAAAAGAATCTATTAGTAGAAACAAACAATTAGTGAAATGGTAATTTTTCTGATGAGATATGACCCTACACTTGAGTTTCTCTGTTACCGCACATTTGGTGCTTGAACCCACAACAATGATTAAAAACTGTGTGTGGCACTCTCCTACCCCTGGGATCCTTGGGATGAATGTGCATCAATGCTCTCTTTATCCCCGCCAGGGGACAAAAGATGCAAATTACAAACATCATGCTTGGCATCATAATAGGCTTATTAGTTTTAGTTTTTTAAGTTGGTTGCTAAATAGAGAACTTTTGGGATGTTGTTTTCATTTTGCTAATTGTGAAGTGCTATATAAGTATTTTTAGCATAACGAAAATTGTTGTTGGGATGATTATGAGTGTTTTAATTTTAGGTGTGGCAATTTATGCAAGAAAACGGATGTCCCTATAATTTGCAGTATACACAAACTTTTTGCATTTTAGATTAGATGATTAATATGGAAAGGTTGAAATAATAGAAAAGGCTTTGTAATTGTATTTAGCGGTGGCTCAGCCTGTAATCCCGCACCTTTGGGAGGCTGAGGTGAGTGGATTGCCTGAGGCCACGCATTCGAGACACACCTGGGCAGGTGAGACCTCATCTCTACAATAAATCAAAAAATCAGCCAGGCATGGTAGTGCATGCCTGTAATTCCAGCTACTTAGAAGGGTGAGGTGGAAGGATCACCGGAGCCCAGCAGGTCGAGGTTGTGGTGGCCGGGAGTGGTCACTGCACTCCAGTCTTGGTAACAGAGTGAGACTCCGACTCAAAAAAAAAAAAGAAAATGTTAGGAAAACATAAGTTAGGCGTTAAGTTGTTAAAAGTTAGGTGGTTAGGGTGAATAGTTACAGAAAACACGTTGTGAAATACTACATGCTTTAAAGATTCTATTAGTGGATACATTGTCACAAATTTGAGGGAAGACAGACAGTATTTCACTGCCGTTAGAACAATGATCAAAGAAAAATAAATACGTCTGAGTTTGAAGGTCAAACTGTATGTAACTTAAAGTACAAAAATAATGTGAAAAGAAAAATAAATGGGCAACTGTCCTGCATAACATCAGAGTCAGTGTTGAAGTTTTCTTCTATGCTGACACTGTTCCTCCTTCAGAGAATCCTGACCTGCTGGAGCTGGACTCCAGCAAATGGTGCCCAAACAGGGACCTGAAAATTAAGCCTTATGTGAATCTGAATGGATAAAACCTTGCCTGGGGTGCTGCAGACCCATCGATAGAGCAAAGCTAGGAATGGTAACTAGTTTTAGAGCTGTGATATGAACAATGGTCAGAGTGAATTTAAAGAAACAAATTGTTCATAAGTATTTTGACCCATATGATTTCTAAAAGAGGAATTAAAGTTTCTTCTACACGATTATCTTGTTTTCTCCATTTTGTGTAAGAATAATGCCCCTGGTTCCCCTTAGAAGGCTTCATTAATTTAGAAACATGGAAAAGGTTGGAGAAAAATTGCAAGTGTATTACACTCTTCATGGTCCGGAACGAGTGCCTGTAGATACTTTTGTATTATGGAATAAAATTAGAGATTTCTTAGATTCACAACAAGAGATTGATAAAATGACCATTAGAGTAAAAGTGGAACCAGGTGAAAGAAATCCCTTACTTATCCCTGTTCTTTCCCAGGCAATGTTAGCCACTGCCCCTGTTGATGATGATCCTCTACCACCTGAGGATAAGGGAAGTGAAAAGAAGCGGCAGCTAGGTATCATCAAGAAATATGCCCAGTTTATTTAAATTTGCACTTAGGTGCCAAAAGACCTCCGGCAAGTGGCACAAGTAGGGGAGGGATTGTGATTTGTGACCGTCATGATTTAAGAGGAGAAAATTATTTTTCTATAGTGATACCTGTTATATAAAAGGTCTGTTGTCTCATATTAAAAAACTCCACCATTCATGTTAATAAGGCAACTATGCTTGATTTACATATCCCATTAGAGCAACTAATAATTGTTAGAAACCAACCAGTTTTCATAGGTCATATTAGATTTCATTAAGGATTCCCTGGACCTCTACATCAAGGTAATAAATTAGCAGATGCCTTGACATAATTGGTCATGTGCCTTCCCCTTGTAGGTTCTTTAGTCAATCAAGCACAGCAATCCCATGCAATTCATCACCAAAACGCTGCAGCTTTAAGGCTCCAGTTTTGCATTCCAAGAGAAACGGCAAGACAAATCATTAAAAATTATACTTCGTGTCCTTCTTGTAATAACCCTCTCCCCTCAGGAGTTAATCCCCATGTATTAAACCCTAATGTTTTGTGGCAAATGTATGTTACTCATTTCCATAGTTTTGGAAAATTGTCATTTCTACATGTAACAGTAGATACATTTCCCCATGTAATTTTAGCCTCACCCAGAACTGGGGAAGCCTACAAAAATGTAGTTCAACATTTATTCTCTCTTTTTTTTTACAGCTGGCTATTCCTAAACAATTAAAAGCTGAGAATGCTCCTGCTTATGAATCAAAAGCTTTTCAGTAGTTTTGTACCCAGTTTGGCATCTCTTGTTCTACAGGAATTCTGTATAATCCTCAAGGTCAAGCTATAGTCGTGAAAGCCCATCAAACGTTAAAAAATCAAATAATTACATAAATAAATTGCAGGAAGGGGAATTCAGATATAGTTCTCCCCCATCATATCATAAATCATGCTACGTTTGTAATTCATCATCTCAATTCATCATGACACATTCAGCCATGATAAGGCATTGGAGTCCTGAGAATACTGTTTAAACCAATAGTAGAATGGAAAGATCTTCTTACAGGTCAATGGAAGGGATCCGATGTCCTTTTGACATTCGGGACAGAATATGCTTGTGTTTTTCCCCAGGACTTACCCTAACCTATTTTGGTCCAGGATCATCTAATTAGGCATGTTCAACTCACCCCATCGACTTACAACCAGACGAGACATAAATCATACTGTCAGTCTGAGTAGAATGCAGATGATGAAGAGAAGGTGTTTTCACCAAATTTGAAACATATCACCATTCAACAACCACTTCCACCTCCACCAACTTGACCGAAGACATCTCATCATTTGCTGTCTCCAACTCCTCAACCCAGGCATTACTCCTGAGCTGTTTTGACTAGACAGTGCAGACTGCCCACATGGGGGCAAATCAAGGTACTCAATCACAATGCTGAGGATCTGGTTCACTCTCAAAAACACTTCTCTAACTCCCTCTACTGTTTTTGTTGCTATGCTGGCTATTATAGCATGCCAGGTGGGTTGCATTTATTCAGAAAAATCTTATTGGGGTTATACCTCAAACTCTCCAGTGTTCCAGACTGTTACAAGGGATGCTAAGATTATTACTGCTTTTATTAATCATTCTTCTTTCCTAGGAGGCCCCACTCTTTTTTCATCAAAATTCAAAACTGTTAAAAATTATAATTTTTCTTTTTCAGGTGTTCTACTCCACCGATATGTTTTAGTTTACCTAAAAAATCAGAATGGTCCCTTGATATTTTGGGATGTTTAAACTCACATATAATAGTTATATTAACTGACAGACTCTCTTATCTCCCAGAATGGCAAATGACTGAGATAATAGGTTTCTTAAATTATTGATGCCTAGGGACTCTGACCCTAAATTAGCAACCAGGGCATGGGAGGAACGCCTGAGCCCTGAAGATCGAGGCCCCAGGGTCACAATCGTGCTGCTGTGCCCCATCTTGGCTGATGGAGACTCTGGTGATAAAAAAGTTGCCTCCCACGTGTGTCACAACAGGCATGCACAGCTCCCCAGGGAAAAGTCTGTATGGGTGGAGGATGATGGAATGATTGGGTGAAGAAGGGACTGTCCCCCTACCCAAGGGTGGCAAACAGGGTGACCGTAACCTGGACTTCTCTCGTCATTGCCATACCACCTAAATCGCTCTATGCCCAAAGGCCATCCTAGTTTGGGACCGTCTGGTTCGTGAGCTCACATGTGTCTTTGCCATGGGGCACGAGTTTGGAGGGTGGAGGCAGCCTTCTGGGGCACATGACCAAAAGCACAGGAAGGACATGCCTAGTGCCCAGTGGCCCCCTTTGAAACCTCCCATGAATGACAAGCTGGAAAGTGCCTATTCTTCCCCCAGCCCTGAGGGTGACTGCTCGTGCTGGGTGTCGGGGTAGTATTGGTGGTGGTAGTGATTATTAATATTTAGAGTCAAAATCCCTCTCTGTTGCCCAGGCCGGAAGGCAGTGGCACCCTCACGGACACAGTGGATTCCACTTTCTGAGCTCTTGCGATCCTCCTGCCTGGGATCCCTGAGTGGCTGGAATCACAGAGCTGCAACACCATGCCCCACTTATCTTTGGATTTATTATTGATGGTCGAGTCGAGGTCTTGCCCCATGTCCCGGGCTGATGCCAAACCTGCAGGCTCAGGCTGTCCAATTGCCTGGGTCTCTGTACGGCCGGGATGCCAGGCTGAGACCCTGAGTCCAGCCTGTTCTTTTAGTGGTGGTGGTGGTTGGTATTATTTTTCTCAGATGGAGTCCCGCTGAGTCTCCCAGGCTGGAGCACAGGGGCATGCTCTCTCCCACCACGGCCTCCACCAGAGAGGCAGTGGTGATTCTTCTTCTACGACCTCCCAAATGGCAGGAATGACAGGCATGTGCCACCACACTTGGCTCAATTTCTGTTTTCTTGTAGAGTCAAGGTCTTGACAAGGTGTTCATGCTGGTCTCAAACCCGGGTCTCAGGCATTCCACTCGACTCACTCTCCCAGAGTGCTGTGATAAGGGCGTGAGCCCCCATGCCTGGCCTGCACCCCTTTCTCAGGACCCTACCACAACAGCCACTCCCTTCCAACAACCCGGGACACCGGAGAGGTCAGCTAGAGTAGCCCACTGGGCCCTCCTGTGGGACAGCCCCTAACGATGGGGCATCTCCACCAGGGAACCACCACTCCACCGGCATCTTTCCCTAGGGTCAATCCCCTCCCTCATCCCAGGGGCCACCACGGGGAAAGGGAGGGCTTGACTCTCAAATCTATGTGGGGGCAGGGACAGCCGGGCAACTCACGCCTGTTTCCTTGGCTTTCGGGGAGGCCGAGACAGGAAGATGGCTGGAGGCCGAGAGCTTGAGACCTAGCTGGACACCATAGCAATCCCCCAACTCGAACCCAAGCAAAACCCAGAAAACCTTGGTTGAGGGCAGGCCTTGGTGGAAGGATCGCCTCCGGGCCAGAGTTCAAGACAAGGCAGGAAGACCTAGATTTCAACCACATGGACAACCTGTGATCGCAGTAGTTTGGGATGCCCACCATGAAAGGATGGGCCAAGTTGTGTGGTTTGAGAGCACCCTCAGCAACCTAGTGAGGATAGAAATGAAAGAAAGAAAGAAAGAAAGAAAGAAAGAAAGAAAGAAAGAAAGAAAAAGAAATTCTCCTGCAAATATTCTGCCCTCAGTCCATCCACCCTTCTGCCCCGAAATGTGAGGGTCACCCACGCTCGGAAACTTCCAGCCCCAAACTCCCCAATGGCTGTCCCACTTTGGTGCGGGAGTTCCTGAGGCTCCCTCACCAGGTTAATGCTGACTCTCCTCTCTCTCATCCCTGAGTGTAACACCTTGCACTGGGTGGCAGGAGTGTTGGTGGTGGTGGTGGTAGTGATTATTATTATTTGGAGTCGGAATCCCACTCTCTCATCCAGGCCTTAGTGCAGGGGTATGTTCACGGCCACCATGGATTCCAGTTGCCAGGCTCAGGCGATCATCCTGCAACAGTCCCTTAGTGACTAGAACAATAAGCCTGCGAAACCACGCCCAGATAACCTCTGAATTTATTTTTGTTGGCTGAGACAAGGTTTTGCCCAGTGTCCCAGACTGGTCTTGAACCTACAGTCTCAGACTGTTCACTCGCCTCAACATTTAAAGGGCCTGGATGCCAGGCTGAGCCCCTGAGCCCGGCCTGTGGTTGTGGCAGTGGTGGTTGGTATCATCATGCTGAGTTAGAGTCATGTTCTATCACCCAGGCCATAGTGCAGAGGCCCACTCTCGGTCACTGCAGCCTCGACCGCCTGGGCTCCGGCGATTCTCCCGCTGCAGCCTCCCAAGTGGGCAGAACGACAGGCATGTGCCACCACACTTGGCTCATGTTTTTGGCATCTTGTAGAGATAAGCTCTCTCCAAGGTGCCCGTGTTTGTTTGATTCTGTGGGCTCAGGCCATCCTCTTGCCTAGGCATCCAAAACACCAGGTAACAGGTGTGGACCCCCACACCCGGCCTTCACACTATTCTCGGGACCCATTGCAAGGACAGCTCCCTGCAGGCAACACGGAACCCTGGCAAGGGCCTCTGAAGTTGCCCGCTGATACCACCATGGGTAGCACCTGGTGCAAGGGTGTGTCTCCGCCAGGGAGTGCCTACCTCCACTAGCCTTAAACCCCAGGGTGGATCTGCTCACTCATTCCAGGGACTGCCTCAGGAAAAGGAGGACATGACTCTCAAACCATGGGGGGGGGCAGCCGGGTGACTCATGCCTGTCTCTTTGGCACTAGGGGAGGCCAAGACAGGAAGATGGCCAGAACCTGGGAGCTGAGACCACGCTGGACACCATAGCAAGCCATCACCTCCACCCCAAGCAAAACCCAGAATACCATGGATGAGGGAAGGCCTTGGCAGGAGGATCGCCTCCAGCCCAGAATTCAAGACCAGGGTGGAAGACCAGGATGTCGACCAAATGGAAAGCCTGTGATAGCAGCAGTTTCAGAATCCCAGTACCAGAGGATGGGACAAGTTGGGTGGTTTGAGAGCAACCTGGTCAAGCTAATGAGGAAAGAGAAGGAAGGAAGGAAGGAAGGAAGAAAAAAGGAAAGACAGAAGGAAGGAAGGAAGGGAGGAAGGAAGGAAAGAAAGAAAGAAATCCATTCTCCTGCAAATCTTCTGCCCTCAGTACTTCACCCTGGCCCCCCATATGTGAGGGTCCCCCAAGCTCAGCATCTTCCAGCCCCAACCCTTCCAATGGCTGTCCCTGTGTTGGTGTGGGATTTCCGAAGGCTCTCCTGCCAGATTCCTGCCAGCTCTCCTCTCCAAGGGGAGAAATGTGCCCTAGTCAGGCTGACTCGCTGACCAGGCAATGAGGACCTTCCACCAAGAACGGCAAGGGACACGTCCCTTAGCTGGGGATATTCCTTCCTCCCAATCCCAATATTCATGGCTCTAAAACCAGTTGTCCTGTGAACAAACCATGAGCAGTTGAGAATTTGTGTATGATTCTGATATTGTTGGAGACAGGGTCTGGCTCTTTGGACAAGGCTTGGGACTGGGGACATGAAGGTCTTACTCCACCAGCATTGAAATAGCGGGCTACTGTGATCCTCCCGCCTCAGTCTCTGGAGTGGTCGGGACAACGGGCATATTGAATTCAGATTCCCTTTTTGGATGCGTGTGGAGACAGGGTATCCCCGCATGGCCAGGGCTGGCCTTGTGCTCCTGGAGTCAGGCCATCCTCCCCACGTCTGCCACCTAGTGTGCTGGGATTCCAGGTGTAGGCTGCCGAGCCAGAGCTTCTGGTTCATTTTTGACGAAGGATCGAGGCCAGGTATGGGGCTCAGCCTCGTCATTTCAGCACTTTGGGAGGCCAAGTCCAATGGCCAGCCCCAACCTGCAGGCCGAGACCCGACCAAGCAGCTCAGCAAGAGTTCATCTCTATGCTCCATCCCAAATTAGTCAGGTGTGGTGGTGTGTGCCTGTCATTCTGGCCGCTTGGAAGGCCGGAGAAAGACTTGCTGTAGCCTGGCTGGTCGAAGCTTTGGTGGCAGGGAGGTGAGCCACCACCCTCCAGCCTGGGTGATGTATTGAGACTCCAACTCAAAGAAAAAAGGGGGAAAATAGCATCCATTTGTATATTGAGTTGGGATAATTGTAAACAGACAGAGATCATTTGGGAAGGAGGTCCCAGCCTTGGGTTTAGAATTCATGAAAGATGGTGGATCAGCAGACCATCGGGCTGTTGCTTTGGGAGGCCGAAGTGAGGGACCACTGAAGCCCAGGAATTCAAGCCCAGCCTGGGCCACATAGCAAGAAATCATCACTCCCCGGAACGCAAACACTGGGGTTGTGCATGGTGGCATTCGCAGGCCAGGCTACACAGGATAAGGTGACCTCTGTCCTGGGTGTTCCTTTGCATTGCCCATGCCGACAGACCATGCAAGTCCTGACTGGGCACCATGTCTAACGTCCATCAGCTCTGCACCATGGGAGGCTGATACAGGAGGCTGCCTGATCTCAGAGGTTGCAGACAAGCACGGGAGACATGGCAAGACTGCTTCTTAGTGAGATGACCCCAAAATCAAGTCTGGCATGGTGGAACCCGGAGTCCCAGGTGCTCGAGAGCTGATGCAGGTGGACAACCTGAGCCCTGCAGTTCGAGTCCCCAGGAGCCACATTCAGGCTGCTGCACCCCAACCTGGCTGATGGAGACTCTGGAGACAAAAATGACATCTCCCACGTGCATCATGATGGGTGTCCATGGCTCCCCAGGGGAGGGTCTGCATGGGCTGCAAACAAAGGAGTGATCAGGAGATGAAGGGTACTTCCTGCAGCCCTAAGGCTGTAGACCAGGCGACCAGAACCTGGGCTTTCTGTGTCATTGCCTGACTCCCTTGATCACTCTGTGCCCAACGGCCACCCTAGCACAAGGTCGTCTGTTCCATGAGGTCACACACATCTTTTCTGTGGGGCACAATTATGGAGTGTTAGGCAGGCCTTGTGTGGTGCATGGCCGAGGGTGTGGGACCTATGTGTCTGGTGGACATCTTCGAAACCTCCCGTGAATGACAGACTGAAAAGTGCCACTTCCTCTCCCATCCCTGAGGGTGACTCCTCACACTGGGTGGCAGGGGTGGTGGTGCTTGTGGTGGTGATTATTATTATTATTTGGAGTTTGAATCCTATTCAGTCACCCAGGCCAGAGGACAAGGTCATGCTCACGGCCTCCGTAGACCCCACTTGCTGGGCTCAGTTGATTCTCCCACCTCTGCCCCACAAGTGACTGGAACCACAGGCCTGTGCCAGCATTGCCCGGCTAATCTTTGGATTTATTTTTAATGGCCAAGATGAGGTCTCTCCCTGTGTCCTGGGCTGGTTTCGAACCTGCAGGCTCATGCCATCCACATGTCTAGGCCCCTGGAGTACTGGGATGCCAGACTGAGCCAATGAGCCTGGCCTGTGTTTGGGGTGGTGGTGGTAGGTATTATTATTGTGAGTTGGAGTCTCACTTTTTTGCCCAGGTTGGAGCAAAGGGGCCCACTCTCGGACACAGCAGCCTCCACTGACTGGGCTCTGGTGATCATCATGCTTCAACCTCCTGAGTTGCTGGAAGGACAGACATGTGCCACCACAATTGGCTCAATTTTTGGCTTATTGTACAGACAAGGTCTTGCCGAGGTGCCTGAGCTAGTCTCAAACATGGGGGCTCTGGCCATCCTATTGCCTTAGCATCCCAGAGCACCGGGATGACAGCCATAAGTTCCCACACCCAGCTCAACAGCCCTCTCGGGGCCCCACACTGAGGCCTATTCCCTTCTGATGTCCTGGGACCCCAGAGAGGGCAGCTGGCATCACCAGCTGAGCCCTTCCAGGGAGGAGCACCTGGAGCAGAGGCATGAATTCACTAGGGCACCCACCACTCCTCCCGCCTTATTCCCCAGCATGAACCCACTCGCTCCTCCCAAGGGCTGCCTCAGGGAAATGGAGGAGGAGACTCTCATAAGTTTGGGGGTGGTGCGGACGGTTGACCAATTCATGTCTGTCTCTTTGGCACATGGGGAGGCTGAGATGGGAAAATGGCCAGAGTCCAGGGTCTCAAGACCAGGCTGAACACCATAGCAAGCCCCCACCTTGACCCCAAGGAAAACCCACGAAACCTTGGGTGAGGTCAGGCCTCGGCAGGAGGATCATCTCTGGCACAGAGTTCAAGACCTGCTGGTAACATGAGGATGTCTAGCAAATGAAAAACCTGTGATGGCAGCAGTTTGGGAGGCCCAGATTGAGAGGATGGCCCTTGTTGTGTGGTTTGAAAGCAGCCAGAGCATCCTAGTGAGGAAGGAAAAGATTGAAAGGAAGAAGGAAAGAAAGAAAGAAAGAAAGAAAGAGAACGTAAGAAAGAAAGGAAGGAAGAGAAAGGAAAGAAAGAAAGAAAGAAAGAAATCTATTCTCCTGCACATGTGAGTGTCCCCCTAGTTAGGCACCTTCCAGCCCTAACCCACCCCCAAGTGGCTCTCCCCGCTTTGGTCTGGGAGTTCCCAGGCTCCCTGGCTGGGATCTGGCCAGCTCTCTTCTGCGAGGTGAGAAATGTGCAGCAGGCAGGCCAACCCAATGACTTGGCAATGAGAACCTTCTGCTAAGATAGGTCAAGGACAAATCCATCACCCAGGGACATATCTTCCTTCACAATCCCATTTTCCCTGATTAAGCCAGTTGCCATGTGAACACACCATGTGAAGTTTAGAATCTGTGTGCATTTCTGATGATTTTGGAGACAGAGTCTGGCTGTAAGGTCCAGCCTGGTGGGCATGGTCATGACTGTCGTTCATTGCCATGCTTGAAATTGCGAACTCCATTGATCCTCCTGCCTCAGCCTCTGGAGTGGCCGGTACTATGGGCACCTAGACCCCAGACCCCCTGTTGAGATGGGTGAGGATACAGGGTCTCCCTGCATGGCCCAGGTTGGCCTTGGACTCCTGGTCTCCAGCGATCCTCCCACCTCAGCCTCCCAGACTGCTGGGATTCCAGGCATGGGTTGCCTTTCCAGGCCTTCTGATTCGTTTTTGATGAAGGATGGAGGCCAGGCTCAGGGGCTCAGACTCGTCATTCCTGCATTTTGGGAGGCCAGGCCAGCAGCTTACCTGAACCCGTGGGCTGACAAACATCCAGGCAACTTGGAAAGAACTCGTCTCAACCCTACATCCCAAATTAGCCGGGCGTGGTGTCACAAACTTGTCATTTCAGCTCCTAGGAAGGCTGGTGAAAGGCTTGCCAGAGCCTGGTGAGCTGAGGCTGCAATGGCTGAGATCAATTCCCTGCCCTAAAGCCTGGGCAAAAGAGTGAGACTCTGACTCAAATAAAAAAAGGAGCAAAAGGAAAGCATCCATTTGTGTATGGAGTTGGGATCACAGTGAAGAAAACAGAGATCATTTGGGAAGGAGGCCCCAGGCTTGGACCTAGACTTCACGAAAGACAGTGGATCGGCAGACAATCAGGCTGTGGATTTGGGAGGCTGAGGCAGGGAATTTCTGCAGCTAGGGAGTTCAAGACCAGTCTGGGCCAAGTAGTGATACCTCGTTGCACCCCAGAATGCAAACACTGGAGTTGCACATAATGGCGCATGTGGTCCCAGCTACATGGGATGCGGTGGCCTCCATCCCAGAGTGTGCTTTTGTGTTGTCCCTGCATAGAGCACGAGCGAGTACAGGCTGGGCACCATGGCTCATAGCCATCAGCCCTGGGCATTGGGAGGCTGAGGTGGGACGCTGCCTGAGTTCCCAGTTTCAGAGACCAGCCTGAGTGGTTTTGCCAGACCTCGTCTTGGTGAGAGGGCCCCCAATTCGAGTAATGGGTGCTGGCTTCTGGAGTCCAGGCTTCTTGGAGGCCAAGGCAGGAGGACCACCTCAGCCCCACATGTCAAGGCCCGAGAAACCATGATCAAGCCACTGTGCGATCAAGTCCAGCTTATGGAGACTCTGGCGACAATAAAGAGGCCACCAACTCGTGTCACGATGGGCTCCCATGGCTCCCCAGGGAAGGTCCCTGTGGTTGTGAAATGATTGAGTGATTGGATGAGGAAGGGGCCCTCCCCTCACCCGAAGTAGGCAAACTGGGTAACCGGAACCTGGGATGGCCACGACATTGCCAGACCCCCTTGATCGTTTTATGCCTGATGGCCACCCTAACTCACATCAGTCTGTTCCGTGAGCTCACACTTGTCTTTGATTTGGGGCAAGAGTGTGAAGAGTGTAGGCAGGCCTTCTGGGATGTGTGACTGAAGGCATGGGATGGATATTCCCAGTGGCCAATTTTGAAACTGCCAGTGAACAACAAGCAGGAAAGAGCCTTTTTCTCTCCCATCCTTGTGGGTGACTCCTCACGCTGGGTGAAAGGGGTGGTGGTGGTGGCAGTGGTGGTGGTGGTGATTATTATTATTTGGAGTCAAAATCCCACTCTGTTGCCCAGGCCTTAGTGCGGGTGCATGCTCAGGGATACCGCATACTCCACCTACCGGGCTCAGGTGAACCTCCCACCTCAGCCCAAGGAGTGGCTGAAAACAGAGGCCTGTGCCATCATGCCGGGCTAATCTTTGGATTTAGTTTTGATGGCCAAGACGAGGTCTCACCCTGTGTCCCAGGCGGGTGTCATACACGCAGGTTCAGGCCGTCCACTTCCTGCACCTCTGAAGGACCCAGATGCCTGGCTGAGACCCTGAACCAGAACTGTGTTTGTGGTGGTGGTGGTGGTTAGTATTATTCTGAGTCAGAGACCCACTCTGTTGCCCAGTCCAGAGTGCAGTGGACCGCTCTCAGCCATCGCGTCCTCCACCAACTGGGCTCCAGCGATTCTCCCACAGTAGCCTCCAGAGTTGTGGGAATGTGGGAATGAAAGGTCTGGACCACCAAACTTGTATCATTTTTTGGCTTCTTGTAGAGACAAGGTATGGGAAAGCTGCCCGGGCATGTCTAGAACCTGGAGGCTCAGGCCATTCTCTCCTCAGTCTCCAGAGCACCAGGATGACAGATGTGAGTCCCTGTACCCAGCTTCACACCCCACTCAGGGTCCCACAGCGAAATCCTCTCCCTACCAATGACCTGGGACACCGGAGAAGGTGGCTGGCATAGCCCACCGGGCCCTCCACTGAGTAAACACCCGGTGCATGGGAGTGTCTCTGCCAGGCCTACTACCCTTCCTCCAGTCTTGTTCCTCAGGGAAGACAGCTTCACTCCTCCTAGGGGCAGCCTCAGGGAAAGAAAGGGCCTGACTCTCAAACCTTTGGGGGGGTGGCGACAGCCAGACAACTCACGCATGTCTCTTTGGCATTTAGGGAAGCTGAGATGGGAAGACGGCTTGAGCCCGAGAGCTCCAGACCAGGTTGGACACCATAGAAAGCCCCACCTCGACCTCCAAGCAAAACCCAGAAAACCTTGGGTGAATACAGGCCTTGGTGGGAGAAACACCTCTGGCCCAGAGTTCCAGACAAAGCAGGAGACTAGGATGTCAATGGAAAGCCTATGATCACTGGGGTTTGGGAGACCAATGTCGAGAGGTTGACCAAAGTTGGGCAGATTGAGAGCAGCCTGGGCAACCTAGTGAGGAAAGAAAAGTAAGAAAGAAAGAAAAAAAGAAAGAAAGAAAGAAAGAAAGAAAGAAAGGTAGAAAGGTTGAAAGAAAGGAAATAAAGAAAGAAAGAGAGAGAGAAAGAAAGAAAGAAAGAAAGAAAGAAAGGTAGAAAGGTTGAAAGAAAGGAAAGAAAGAAAGAGAGAGAGAGAGAAAGAAAGAAGGAAAGAAAGAGAGAGAGAAAGAAAGAAAGAAAGAAGGAAAGAAAAAAGAAAGAAATTTATTCTTCTGCAAAACTTCTGCCCTCAGTCCTTCACTGCCTGCCCACCCACATGTGCAAGTCACCCATGCTTGGCACCTTTCACCCACAAGTCCCTACATGACTGCTTCTGCTTTGGTGCAGGAGTTCCCAAGTCTCCCTGGCTGCGATCCTGCCAACTCTCCTCTCCAAGGTGTGAAATGTGCCTCAGGCAGGCCGACCCTCCATCTCGGCAACAAGTATCTTCCACCAAGATAGGTGAGGGACACATCCCTCACCCGGGGACATTTCTTCACCCAAATCCCATTATTCCTGGATCTAAAGACAGCTGCTCTGTGAACACACCACACAGTTGACAATCTTTGTACGATTCTGATGTTTTTTGAGACAGGTTATTTCTCTGACCAAGCCTGGGGCCCAGGTACATGACTGACGTTCCCTGCCAGCCTTGAAATTTCGGGCTCCAGTGATCCTCCCACCTCAGCATTGGGAGTGACCAAGAGGAAAGGTACCTCGACCCCAGACCCCCTGTTTGGATGGGTGCTGAATCAGGGTCTCCCTGTGTGGCCTGGGCTGGCCTTGGGCTCCTGGGCTCCAGCCATTCTCTGGCCTCAGGCTCCAAGAGTGCTGGGATTCCAAACGTGAGCTGCCGTGTTAGGCCTTCTGGTTTGTATTTGAGGAAGGATCGAGTCCGAGCTCTGAGGCTCAGCCTTGTCATCCCAGCACTTTGGGAGGCCGAGGCCAACGGCCATCCCAAGCCCATGGGTCGAGACTCACTTGGGCACCCCGGTGAGAGTTGCCTTTACCCTCCATCCCAAATAAGCTGGGTGTGGTGGCATGCACATCTTGTTCTGGCTACTTGGAAGGCCAGGGAAAGGCTTGTGGGAGCCCAGTCAGTCAAGCCTGCAGATGTGAAAAGTCAGCCACCACCCTCCAACCTGGGCGATGGAGTGAGACTCCTACTCAAAGATAAAATGAAAAAAGGAAAAACAAGAAGAGCATCCACTTGTGTTTGGAGTTGTGATCATCATGAACAGACAGAGATCATTTGGGAAGGAGACCCCAGCCTTAGGCCTAGTGCTTCTAAAAGATGGTGGATCGGCAGATAATCAGGCTGAGGCTTTGGGAGGCGGAGGCAGGGGACCGCTGGAGCCCAGGAGTTCGAGACCAGCCTGTGCCACATAACAAGACTTCTTTGCTCCCCAGAATGCAAACACTGGAGTCACGCATGGTGGTGCCCGTGGTCCTGGCTACACGGGATGCGGTGGGCTCCATCCCAGGGTATTCCTTTGCATCACCCCCACTGACAGAACATGTGAGTCCAGGCTGGGCACTGTAGCTCACGTCCATCAGCCTCATGCCCTGTGAGGCCAAGGTTGGAGGTTGGCTGAACCCACGGTCTGAGATCAACCCATGCGATGTTGACAGACCTCATCTTAGTGAGAAGTTCCCAAAATCAGGTCTGTCGTAGTGGCCTCCGGAGTTTTGGCTGCTCAGAGGCTAAGATGGAAGAAATTCTGAGCTCCGTAGTTCAAGGCCCCAGGAGCCAAGATCATGTTGCCACGCCCCAGTAAGTCTGACAGATACTCCAGTGACAAAAATGACGACTCCCACATGCATCACGATGGGCGCCCACAACTCTCCAGTGAAAGGTTCACATGGGTGGGGGATGATCGAGTGATCAGGAGAGAAAAGGGCACTCCCTCCCAAAAGGTGGCAGACCGGGTGACCAGAACCTGGGTTAGCTGCGGCGTAGCTGCTCCACTTAGATCACTCTGTGCCAGATGGCCACCGTAACTCGGGGCCACCTGTTACATGAGCTACGATGCACATTTGCCATGGGGCACAAGTTTGGAGGGTGTAGGCAGGCCTTCTGGGATGCGTGGACAAAGGTGCGGAATGGACACACCCCGTGACACCTTTGAAACCTCGCGTGAATGACAGGGGGTAAGTGCATTTCCTCTCCCATACCTGAGGGTGGCTCCTCCCGTTGGGTGGTAGGGGTGGTGGTGGTGGTGATTATTATTATTTGGTGTCTGAAATCCACTCTGTCACCCAGGTCTGAGTGCAGGGGCACTCTCACAGCCACCGTGGACTCCACCTGTCAGACTCAGTCAATTCTCCTGCCCAGTGTCCCAGGTTGGTCTCAGGTCTGCAGGCTTAGGCTACCCACTTGCCTCAACCTCTGAAGAGATGAGATGCCAGCCTGAGTCTATGTGCCCGCCCAGTGGTTGTGCTGTTGGTGGTTGGTATTATTATTCTGAGTAAGATTCCCATTCTGTCGCCCAGCTGAAGTGCAGGTGCCCGATTTCGGCCACCTCGGACTCTATTGGCTGGGCCCCGGAGATACTCCCGCTGCAGCCACCTGAATGGACAGAATGACGTGTGTGCCACCATGCTCAGCTCATTCATTTGGCTTCTTGTAGAGATGAAGTCTCGCCAAGGTGCCTGGACTTATCTCGAACCCTGTGGCTCACCTTGGCCTCCCAAAGTACCAGGGTGACAGGCATGCCAGGCCTCCACACTCCTCTTGGGGACCCACCAAGAGGTTGGGTCCCTTCTGTTGACCTGGGAACCTAGGGATGGTGGCGAGAGTTGTCCCCTGAGCCCTCCCTGGGGGAGAGCCTGGCACAGGGATGTGTCTCCGCTAGGGCGCTCACACTTCCGTCCACTTTGTTCCCTAGGTTGGACCTGCTTGCTCCTTCCTGGGACTGCCTTGGGGAAAGGGAAGGTGTGACTCTCAAACCTTCCAGGGCCGGGGAAATCTGAGCTACTCACCACTGTCTCTTGGCACTCAGGGAGGCCGAGACAGAAGATGACCAGAGCCTGGGAGCTCGAGACCAGGCTGAACACCATAGCAAGCCCCAAACTTGAACCCAAGCAAAATCCAAAAATCCTTGGATGATGGCAGGCCTTGGTGGGAGGATAGTCTCTGGCCCAAAGTTCAAGACTAGACAGGAAGACCAGGATGTCAACTAAATAGAAAGCCTGTGATTGCAGCAGTTTGGGAGGCCCAGGTTGAGACGATGACCCAAGTTGGACAGTTTGAGAGCAGCTTGGGCAACCGAGCAAGGATAGAAAAGAAAGAAAGAAAGAAAGAAAGAAAGAAAGAG
>NW_007150103.1:0-950 GCF_000164805.1 Carlito syrichta | reverse complement strand
CTCAGCGTGAGACCCCAAGCCAGAGGACCCAGACAAGCGGAGAAAAACAGATCTGCTTAAACTGCCTTGCCATTCTCCAGGCAGAGACTTCCATTGCCCCGCCCACCTAGCAACAAACTTTACCTCAGCTCCTAAGGCAACAGTGTGAAACAGGAGACAAAGCCCCACCCCTATGCTGCAACGAAAAACAAAAGGGAGAGGCTGGAATCGGAGATCACAGAAGTGACTCTAGTCTGATCGCTTATTTTGACTTATGATTTTATCATTGAAATTGTTGGTCTAGATTACGTTTGGTGTTTACCTTCTGACTTATACTGTTTCTTGATTTTTTTGGCCTGTCTCTGTTTAGCTATCAGTATTCTTTAGGGAATCTTTCTTACTTGTCTTTTTTCACTTCTTCCCAGCTCTGTGTCTCTCTCTCACCTGATAGTTGGTATGTATATCTGTTTTCCCTCTTGCACTTCTCCCTTTCGCTTATTTTTACTTATGATTTTATCATTGTAACTGTTAGTTTAGATCACGTCTGTTGTTGACCTTCTGACCTACACTGTCTCTCGATTTTATTGACCTGTGTCTGTGTAGCTATCAGTACTCCTTAGGGAATCTTTCTTACGTGTCTTTCTTCACTTCTTCCCTATCCTGTGACTGTTTTTCACCTGATAGCTGGTATGTATATCTGTTATCCCTCTCGCACTTTTCTCTTTCGCTCATTTTGACTTATGATTTTATCATTGTAACTGTTGGTTTAGATCACGTTTGTTGTTTACCTTCTGACTTACACTGTTTCTCAATTTTATTGCCCTGTCTCTGTGTTGCTTCAGTACTCTTTAGTACTATGTAGCTATCAGTACTCTTTCTTACGTGTCTTTCTTCACCTCTTCCCAGCCCTGCGTCTCGTTCTCACCTGATAGTGGTATGTATATCTGTTTTCTTCTCGCGCTTCTCTCTTT
>NW_007150102.1:0-3460 GCF_000164805.1 Carlito syrichta | reverse complement strand
AGCGAAAGGGAGAAGTGCAAGAGGGAAAACAGATATTCATACCAACTATCAGGTGAGAGAGAGACACAGGGCTGGGAAGAAGTGAAAAAAGACAGGTAAGAAAGATTCCCCGAAAGAATACTGATAGCTAAACAGAGACAGGCCAAAAAAATCAAGAAACAGTATAAGTCAGAAGGTAAACACCAAACGTAATCTAGACCAACAGTTTCAATGATAAAATCATAGGTCAAAATAAGCGATCAGACTAGAGTCACTTCTGTGATCTCCGATTCCAGCCTCTCCCTTTTGTTTTTCGTTGCAGCATAGGGGTGGGGCTTTGTCTCCTGTTTCACACTGTTGCCTTATGAGCTGAGGTAAAGTTTGTTGCTAGGTGGGCGGGGCAATGGAAGTCTCTGCCTGGAGAATGGCAAGGCAGTTTAAGCAGGTCTGTTTTTCTCCGCTTGTCTGGGTCCTCTGGCTTGGGGTCTCACGCTGTGTGCCTCAGCCAGGGTGGACCCGGAGTTCCAGAGCTCCAAAGTTCCAAAAGGCAGGCTGTAAATGACTAGAGTGGCACTGGGTCCCTACAGAGTATTCAGCCAGTAATGGAACCGGTGTCTCTGAGGGGCGGGTGCTCAGAGCCTCCCTGTGCGACCTGCTGTGCCGGGTGCCGGGCCGGGGAGAGAGCTGGAGGGAGCAGGGACCCAAAACTTCCCTGCACGCTGCAATACCTGGCCTTAGGAAATGAGGTAAAGTTTGTTGATAGGTGGGCAGGGCAATGGAAGTCTTTGCCTTGAGAATGGCAAAGCAGTTAAGCAGGTCTGTTTTTCTCTGCTTGTCTGGGTCCTCTGGGTTGGGGTCTGACGCTGTGTGCCTCAGCCAGGGTGGACCCGGAGTTCCAGAGCTCCAAAGTTCCAAAGGGCAGGCTCTAGACAGCGAGAGTGGCGCTGGGACCCAACAGAGGACTTCAGCCAGAAATGGAACCAGCGTCTCTGAGGGGCGGGTGCCCAGAGCCTCCCTGTGTAACCGGCGGCTTGATGCCGGGTGCCCGGGCTGGAGACAATGCAGCCGGGGAGGGATCTGGAGGGGGCTGGGACCGTAGACTTCCACACACGAGTAGAATGGCAGCAGTGGGGGGAGGGGCGCAATATCTGGCCTTGCGTGGGACTGACCCCAGCGCGGTTGGTGGTGGGCTGGGGGATGGCGGTAGCGAAGTGATAGCCTTTTTGGGAACTCACGTTCAGAGAATCTCACCAGTTCACCTATGCCGTCGCCATCTTGCCCCGTCTCCGGGTACCATGTTTTTTAACAATTGTGATTAGAGCTGCAAAGAACATACTGTTGCAGCGATCTTTTTGGTAAAATGATTTGAGTTCCTTCTGGTATATTCTCGACAGGGTAATACTGAGTCACATGGTATGTCAAGATCTTGTCCCTTTACAACCCACCACACTGTTTTCCAAAGATGTTGCTCTACTTTTCAGTACACAGGCATTGTAGAAGTATTTATTTCTTCCGAAATCCTGACCTGCATCTATTATGGCTTGTTTTATTAATGATGGCCAGTCTTACAGGGGTTAGGTGGTATTTCAAAGTGGTTTCATTTGAATTTCTTTGATGATGAGTGAGGCTGAGCAATTTTCATGTGTCTGCTGACTGCCCATATCTCTTCTTATGAAAAGTGTCCAATCACGAATTTTGCAATCTTTTCAAAGGGAATGATTGTCTGATTTTTCTGAGTGTTTGAGTTTCTTTTAGATCCTCGATGTTATGTCTCTTAATAGATATATATGTGGAGAAACGTTTTTCCCATTCTGGTGGCTGTATCCCTGCTCTTCTGATGGGTTCTTTTGTTTTGCTGAAGTATATAAATTTGATGAGATCCCACTTGTCGAACTTACTTTTTAAGACATGTGTGTTTAGGGCTCTGAAGAGGAATTAGGTTCTGGTTACAGGTTCCCTAATAGTGTCTCTTGCGTTTTCTATGATTATTATAATTTGGTGTTTTATGTTTAGGTCTTTGATCCACTTAGATTTAACGTGTATGGTGTTAGATGGGGGTACTGTTTCAATCTTGTGCATGTTGTCAGCCTTTTCCCAGTACCATTACTGAATATGTTTTCCATAACCCAGTGGACCTTGGATGTTTTTCCAAGATGAGTTGGTTGATAATTTGAGAATTTCATTCTCTGTCCTGTTCCACTGGCCTATGGACCTACTCTTGTACCAATACCTGACTGTGTTTATTGCTGCAAACATATAGTAAAGTTTTAAGTCTGTAACTGCGATAGCTCCTGCTTTCTTACTTTTGATAAGATTTTTTTGGCTATTCATGGTTTTGTTAGAATACTTTTTTGTAATTTCCAGGTCTAAGAAGAATGATGTTAATGGTTATTTCATTGATTCTGTAGATTGATTAAAAGTTTAATTTTTACATTAAAAGAGGTAAGAAAAGTCAGGGCAGCAACCATGTCAAATTGTCATTCATGACAACAGCCTCAGAACTTTGAAATTGTAATGAGAGGGACCTTGACTACAGAGCAATCCTACGTCTCCTATCACTTGTGTACAGTGCTCTGCCAAATGCGGTAGACATGGTGGATTTCATTTCCAAGAAGTGAAGAGAACCGTGTGTTCAGACATATTCAAAAATATTTTCAGGCAGAAGTGACCATTCAAGAATCCTCTTAATGAGGTAGTCTTTTTTTCTTAAAAGCAGTCTTCATTGAGAGGACCTTGAAACTCCCAAACTGGGAGGGGAACTGAGGGGGTTGCCCAAGAAGTAATCTTTTATTATTATGGTCACAGAGTAACGTTGAGGCTTGTTTATAACACAACCAAATAATATTTTAGCACTTTCTATAGTTTAGAAACTTTTGGATGTTTTTAGTATTGTGTAACAGCTTTTGAGCAGTTTTTCCTACAGGATTTGAACATTGCTTTTGCTAAGATCATAATCAATTTTCCGGAATTTTCAATTATCTAAATTTTTATACTAATGCAGAGCCCAAAGACTTACTACTTTGTAAATCTCCATGTTATTTTGGTTTATATATATTGAGCCCCAAATTCTCCTTTTTCTGTGTGCCTCATTGTAAATGCTTGGTGATTAAAAGTATCAGATTAATCGGATATTTTGTTGCAGAATACAGCATTATGACTTAGGTAGAGAAAATACTAGGGGATTCAATGGAAATACTCTTTTAAAAATACAAATTGGGTTAAAATATAAAGGGAATGTGATTTTAAAATTCCTTCAAATATATAAGTGAAACTTTCTCTTGGGATTGCACATCTGTAACATTTAATCAAAATTAACAAGCAGTAAATAGAGAGTGCACCAAGAAAATGTACACAAATTTTAAGAATGGAAAAGCTGTATTAAATTTCGATAGTTTTATTTTCTAAAAATTTTAAGATTTATTATGCATTCGGCATTTTTAATAGCATTTAGCTTCACTGAGTCTCAAGGTTCAGTTTTGTA
>NW_007150101.1:0-765 GCF_000164805.1 Carlito syrichta | reverse complement strand
AGGGAAAACAGATATACATACCAACTATCAGGTGAGAGAGAGACACAGGACTGGGAAGAAGTGAAAAAAGACAGGTAAGAAAGATTCCCTGAAGAATACTGATAGCTAAACAGAGACAGGCCAAAAAAATCAAGAAACAGTATAAGTCAGAAGGTAAACACCAAACGTAATCTAGACCAACAGTTTCAATGATAAAATCATAGGTCAAAATAAGCGATCAGACTAGAGTCACTTCTGTGATCTCCGATTCCAGCCTCTCCCTTTTGTTTTTCGTTGCAGCATAGGGGTGGGGCTTTGTCTCCTGTTTCACACTGTTGCCTTAGGAGCTGAGGTAAAGTCTGTTGCTAGGTGGGCGGGGCAATGGAAGTCTGCCTGGAGAATGGCAAGGCAGTTTAAGCAGGTCTGTTTTTCTCCGCTTGTCTGGGTCCTCTGGCTTGGGGTCTCACGCTGTGTGCCTCAGCCAGGGTGGACCCGGAGTTCCAGAGCTCCAAAGTTCCAAAAGGCAGGCTGTAAATGACGAGAGTGGCACTGGGTCCCTACAGAGTATTCAGCCAGTAATGGAACCGGTGTCTCTGAGGGGCGGGCGCTCAGAGCCTCCCTGTGCGACCTGCTGTGCCGGGTGCCGGGCCGGGGAGAGAGCTGGAGGGAGCAGGGACCCAAAACTTCCCCGCACGCTGCAATACCTGGCCTTAGGAAATGAGGTAAAGTTTGTTGCTAGGTGGGCAGGGCAATGGAAGTCTCTGCCTGGAGAATGGCAAGGCAGTT
>NW_007150100.1:0-843 GCF_000164805.1 Carlito syrichta | reverse complement strand
CCAAAAAAATCAAGAAACAATATAAGTCAGAAGGTAAACACCCAAACGTAATCTAGACCAACAGTTTCAATGATAAAATCATAGGTCAAAATAAGCGATCAGACTAGAGTCACTTCTGTGATCTCCGATTCCAGCCTCTCCCTTTTGTTTTTCATTGCAGCATAGGGGTGGGGCTTTGTCTCCTGTTTCACACTGTTGCCTTAGGAGCTGAGGTAAAGTTTGTTGCTAGGTGGGCGGGGCAATGGAAGTCTCTGCCTGGAGAATGGCAAGGCAGTTTAAGCAGGTCTGTTTTTCTCCGCTTGTCTGGGTCCTCTGGCTTGGGGTCTCACGCTGTGTGCCTCAGCCAGGGTGGACCCGGAGTTCCAGAGCTCCAAAGTTCCAAAAGGCAGGCTGTAAATGACGAGAGTGGCACTGGGTCCCTACAGAGTATTCAGCCAGTAATGGAACCGGTGTCTCTGAGGGGCGGGTGCTCAGAGCCTCCCTGTGCGACCTGCTGTGCCGGGTGCCGGGCCGGGGAGAGAGCTGGAGGGAGCAGGGACCCAAAACTTCCCCGCACGCTGCAATACCTGGCCTTAGGAAATGAGGTAAAGTTTGTTGCTAGGTGGGCAGGGCAATGGAAGTCTCTGCCTGGAGAATGGCAAGGCAGTTTAAGCAGATCTGTTTTTTTCTGCTTGTCTGGGTCCTCTGATTTGGGGTCTCACGCTGAGTGCCTCAGCCAGG
Organism: Carlito syrichta; assembly: GCF_000164805.1. Classification (NCBI taxonomy): domain Eukaryota; kingdom Metazoa; phylum Chordata; class Mammalia; order Primates; family Tarsiidae; genus Carlito; species Carlito syrichta. Next base: position 123 of record NW_007150100.1, on the reverse strand, counting down.
GTGGACCCGGAGTTCCAGAGCTCCAAAGTTCCAAAGGGCAGGCTCTAGACAGCAAGAATGGCGCTGGGACCCAACAGAGGACTTCAGCCAGAAATGGAACCAGCATCTCTGAGGGGCGGGTGC
>NW_007150099.1:0-788 GCF_000164805.1 Carlito syrichta | reverse complement strand
TAGGGGTGGGGCTTTGTCTCCTGTTTCACACTGTTGCCTTAGGAGCTGAGGTAAAGTCTGTTGCTAGGTGGGCGGGGCACTGGAAGTCTCTGCCTGGAGAATGGCAAGGCAGTTTAAGCAGGTCTGTTTTTCTCCACTTGTCTGGGTCCTCTGGCTTGGGGTCTCACGCTGTGTGCCTCAGCCAGGGTGGACCCGGAGTTCCAGAGCTCCAAAGTTCCAAAAGGCAGGCTGTAAATGACGAGAGTGGCACTGGGTCCCTACAGAGTATTCAGCCAGTAATGGAACCGGTGTCTCTGAGGGGCGGGCGCTAAGAGCCTCCCTGTGCGACCTGCTGTGCCGGGTGCCGGGCCGGGGAGAGAGCTGGGGGGAGCAGGGACCCAAAACTTCCCCGCATGCTGCAATACCTGGCCTTAGGAAATGAGGTAAAGTTTGTTGATAGGTGGGCAGGGCAATGGAAGTCTCTGCCTGGAGAATGGCAAGGCAGTTTAAGCAGATCTGTTTTTCTCCGCTTGTCTGGGTCCTCTGGTTTGGGGTCTCACGCTGAGTGCCTCAGCCAGGGTGGACCCGGAGTTCCAGAGCTCCAAAGTTCCAAAGGGCAGGTCCTAGACAGCGAGAGTGGCGCTGGGACCCAACAGAGGACTTCAGCCAGAAATGGAACCAGCGTCTCTGAGGGGCGGGTGCCCAGAGCCTCCCTGTGTGACCGGTGGCTTGATGCCAGGTGCCCGGGCTGGAGACAATGCAGCCGGGGAGGGATCTGGAGGGGGCTGGGACCGGAGACTCCACACACG
>NW_007150098.1:0-662 GCF_000164805.1 Carlito syrichta | reverse complement strand
CTGCCTGGGACACATTTCTCTCCTTGGAGAGGAGAGCCATCAGGAACCCAGCCAGGGAGCCTTGAGATCTCCTACACAAAAGTGGGGACAGTCATTGGGGGTTTGGGGCAGGAAGGTGGTGAGCTTTGGGAACCCTCACATGTGGGGGTGGACTGAGGGCAGAATTGTTTCAGGAGAAAGGATTTCTTTCCTTTTTTCTTTCCTTTTCTTTCTTTGCTTCTTTTCCTCTCTCTATCTTTTGTTTCCTTACTAGGTAGCCCAGGTTGCTCTCAAACCACCCAACACAGGCCTTCCTTTCAGCCTCAGACTCCCTAACTGCTGCAATCACGGGCTTCCATTTGGTCAACATTCTGGTCTTCCAGCCTAGTCTTGACTCTGGGCCTGAGGCGATCCTCCCACAGGGGCCTGCCCTCAAGCAAGGTTTTCTGTGTTTTACTTGGGGTCGAGATGGGGGCTTGCTATGGTGTCCAGCCTGGGTTGAGCTCTCGGGCTCTTGCCATCTTCCTGTTTCAGCTTTCCAGAGTGTTGAGGAGACAAGCATGAGACGCCTGGCCGACCAACCCTGACAGTATGAGAATCATGCACTCTCTTTCCCCCAGGCAGCCCCAAGGAAGAGCGAGTGGGTTCACCCTTGGGACAAACCTGCAGAGGGGTGGGCAGCC
>NW_007150097.1:0-777 GCF_000164805.1 Carlito syrichta | reverse complement strand
AAAAAAAGATCAGAAGAAATGAAGATATGCTCACAGTTACATAAAGGGTAAGCACTCATGCTCTTTATCTGCAACTTAAGTGTCTAGATTATTTCACTCTTGTAATTTATTTAGGCAAGTCCATAGTATTTAGTACTACACACTGCATTGTTTTAGGGATTGCAATATGTGAACCCCAAACAAAATTTCCAATTTACATGAATTTACAAAGAGAAAGTCCTTCTCACATAAATATTTTGAGGAGAGATCTCAGCACCTATGGTTTGTATCCAAGAGTTTAGAGTGTTATGATTATTTCACTGGGTTTACAAAAGGAAGCGTTTTTATCAAGAAACAAGTTAAAAAGTAGTTTTTCTTTTCCTGTCCCAAAATTGTGTTGCCCAGTGGTAACAGTGAATTCTTTGGAGAGTGGAAAACTAACCTACAAACCTGCTAAAGGCTTTCAAATTATATGTGTAGCTTCATTCTTGGTAATATTTTGACAAAGCAGAGATTTGGTAAATATTTATTTGGCAAATATTTCCATAAAGCATAGCAATAAAATAAAATGAACAGATTTTCTCTGCATTTGTCACTGACAGGTGGCAGAAGGATTCACTCAGTATAGCCTACTAACTCTAACACCACATTCTGTATGTATGTATGTATTTGGATGTAAGGAAAACACTATCACATAGAATGGAGATTGAAAGGTTGTTTTTGTTAGAAGCTGAGACAGTGGGGTCTGTAATCCCAGAACTTTGGGAGGTCGAGGTAACTAAATTGCCTGAGACTGTG
>NW_007150096.1:0-682 GCF_000164805.1 Carlito syrichta | reverse complement strand
GCAGTTGCTAATTTTTCCCTGGCTGAAGGAAGTTCTCATATCTAGAAGCCTACAAGATTTTTCTAAATGCTAATCAGGAATTTGGGAATCCAATTCCCCACATTTTACAGAGCTAATTCCTATATCCGTACCATAAATCTGTCATTACCAATCACCAGGAACCAGCTGCTCCTCTTCTTAGTTGTAGTAGAGAATCTGGCCATCTGCTTGGCTTTTTTTTGCAGGAGGCTGTAAGGTCAGATTCCAAAACCCAATGAATCATCTGGCCATTTTTAGTGTAATTTCTGGCTTCAAGTTTACCTCCTAATACAGAAGCTACTGCTGGAATTTTAGATTGATTTTCTAACTTGGGATTAGGAGTTCCTTCATGTTTAGGACATATTGTTAAAGGGGATCCAACAATCTTGGATTCCAGGGCCCTCCTGATTATTTGGGTGAATGAATATTGGTATATAAGTTTTTACTTCCACATCGCCCGGTAACGTCCGGGTTTCTTACTGAGAACAAAAAGAATCTGGGTTACGTGGGTTGCCAATCCAAGAAGTCTACATGTACACATTATAAGGGCTAATCTGGAATCTGGGCTTCTAATTCCCCACATTACTTAGTGCTACTTGTCTCTTTGATATGGCAATGTTTTCATTATAGATTCTCATCAAGCTTCTCGTCTTCTTGATAGTTG
>NW_007150095.1:0-3787 GCF_000164805.1 Carlito syrichta | reverse complement strand
TCCTGCAAATAGATTGACATATCACTTATTCTCTGTTTTTGTTCTCTCCAGACCCTCAGCAGATTGGTTGGTGTCTGTCCACATTGAGGGCAAGTTTTTCCCCACCTAGATCACTCAGAGTCATATGCTAACTTCCTCTGGAAACACCATCACAGATATACCAGAATTAATAATGCCTTACCAGATTTCTAAGTATTCCTTAATCCAGTCAGGGTTGATACATTAAATTAACCATCATGCCTTACTACTATAATGACTCGTAACCTTTACCTACTCGAGTAGAATAGGTGTGTGACTAAACATACTAAACACTGCAGTAGAAGGGACAAGCTATGAAAGTATGCAAGGCAAAAATTATTTGAAAAGTAGTCACTGAGTTTCAAATCTAGCTACTTGTATCCCTATATGAATCAGCTGCTATTATTTCTTTAAGTGATCTACACTAATTCCTTAATATCAATTACTAATCCTGAATATTTTTGTCATGAAAGTCTTAAAATTAATGCATATATAGAAAATATTTAACTAAAACTCTTATGACAAAAGCTATACCTCTATATTTTAAATGTTAGACATAAAAATAAAATTTAACTGCAGAAATAAAAAGTGCCATACTTTCAGCACCTAGAAACAGCCACTATTTAGTATGTTAGTCACTATGCTACACCTCCTTATTTATATAGGTATATTTTATCTGATTCATATAGGCAAATTTGTATTCTGTTCATTCAATTCAATATTATGTTATAAGCAATTTTCAGGCTTACCATAAACATTGCTATTAGCAGTGGAAAAATAGTATGTCATATGTGTGTGTATATATATATATACATAACTTACTTAAACATGTCCATAATTTCAAACCCAGGTTTCTGTATTATTATCAATTAGAGCTCAGCATATAGGTCTTAGTTCAATTTAAGATTATTTCCTGAGGATAGACTTCTGGAAGTCAAAGTAGAGTGTCAAAAATAATTATTAATATTTTTTAGCTTCTTAATTCATATTTCCAAATAGCTTTGCACAGTATTTGGTAACAGAAATTAAGGAGTACTCAGGGTAGAGCTGCAGTTTTATCTTCAAAGTTAAAACTAAAAGTGTTTTGTTTAATTAGGGGTCTATTTTTCATTCCTTCCCATTTCCAAATTCTCACGGTCCTCCTCTGGGTTTTGTCTCTACATGAAAGGCACCACTTTTGCAAAAGCTGAAAACATAGGAGGGGTTTTTCATCTTCAGTGCACAGGAAATAAGCATAAAACACCTGCCCTGAAACAGAGACACCAGCAAGCAGGGTACTAATACTGACTCTAAAGTCCACCAGCTAATACTGGGAACTAGTAGATTTGGGAGGGCAAAAAAGAAGGAAAGTCAAGAGAGAATCTCTGCAGCATATGGTTTTTAGTATATCCCTGTTTACTGGTGCCTGTGGGTAGGCAGTTTCTGAGAGGCCTGAGCAAAGGCCACATGGGGGACCATTTTTCTAGCCTGTCCATGTGTCTTGGCCATTAGTGGAATATTCCCTCCAATACTGAAGATGCTTCTCTCCTGGATTTCCTTCAGTTCAGCATTAATCTAGCATTCTTTTCATAAGGTATCTTAGAACATTTCCTGGGAAAGGGAGGAAGAATAATTAGTCAGTTTGTTATTGTTCCTTGGCAAGTGTGTTATCTGAATACATATGATGCAAAAGTCATTCTTATGTGTCATAACTTTTGTTCTCTTTCCTTCAGTGAGACAGGAATTGTTCGAGAAGAGAATTAGACTCTTTCTTTATGCCTAGATTCATCCAAAAGAAAAGCCTTCTAAAATGTAAATATTTGGTTACACTTCTCATGCCAACAGTAGAATGATTCAGATGATGCTTATCCCTCAACCAAAGAAAAGACAGATGATAATGATGCGGGTGTTCACTCTCAGATATCTAAGAATGGGGAAGCTCATGGAATCTTGGAGCCCTCCAGTCCAACAACCTTAGGTAACAAAAAGGGAAATGAAGGCTCTAGAAGTGACTCACCTCTGGTCATCCAGAAATGTGTCAAACCTGGGAAGGGAGAAAAACAGCAAACCAGGAACAATGCTAGACATGCTGCACATGATCCCTTTAGTCTTATATCATTCATCTATTATTATTTTCTCAATTACAGTAGGAAACAATGAGAATCAGAGAAAGGATATGGTATTCCCAGTAAATATTTATGATGAAAATTTATTGTGGCTTCATTTAACACTCTTACTTCCACTTCCTTCTCACAATTCAAAGCAAGATGCTATAACCTATTATAAATGTACTGTTATGTAAGACTTAGACAATTATCAAAAAGTTATAAAAAAAGTAGCTAATTATTACAAGGCAGTATGAGAAATACCACAAATTTCTACAGGTAGCACAGGAAAGGAATGCAGAAAGCAGATTTGGGAGGGAAAAAAGAAGGGAAGTCAAAAGAGAATCTCTGAAGCATGTGTCTCTCAGTATATCCCTGTTTACTGGTGCCTGTGGTTAGGCAGCTTCTGGGAGGTCTGAGGAGAGGGTCATGTGGGAGGCCATCTTCTGGCCTGTCCATGTGTCTTGGCCTTTAGTGGGGTCTTCCCTCCAATATTGAAGATACTTCTCTCCTGGATTTCCTTCAATGAGTGAGGGATCTGGCATATCATTGTCTGAATACGGTGATCTGGTGAGTTTCCATTTATTGATACTACAGACCTGAGTGTTCATTTCCTGAGGAAAGAGTTCAGATAAGACAAATGGAAGTTTCAAGTTTTAAAACCAACAGGCTTAATTTATGTTTATTAAAACAAAACAAAACATAATATCAGCTCTCTAGGGCAATAGGGCCAATTTCACATGCAACAAAGAAGAGTTAGGATTTATAGTTAAGAAGTAGAGTGGGAGTCAGGGGATGGAAAATTACTTAGAGGTAGACTACTTCTTTGCTAAAGTAGTCCAACAGAATTTTTTTCTGAAGGCAAGCCAGTGTGATAAGATATAAAGGGAGATCAAATCAAGAGTAGGGGATTTTGCTATCCTAACTCTGCAGAATTCTTGCTAAAACTGAAACAGGTGGACCAAGGTCAGAGTCCAAAATCAGGTTTATTTGAAGGAGGATTCAGAGAAGCCTGACTAGAGCTAGATCAAAGAGACAGTCTTTTTCAGAAGAAAAGCTGACATTTTTGGGGGGTCGCCAAGAGACAAACGGCTTCTCCATTTTTAGTCCAGCATTATTTTTGCCTGCTACTTCTTAGCATCTTGCCTGTTGGAGAAGAATGAACATGTATGAGAATGAATATAGGGCACTAAGAAATGCCATCTTGGGAACAAAGTTTGACTTTTCCACTTGGCGGATCAGTGACATGGATCAGTGACATATGGCAGTTGCAGCCCTGGGAAGCCTTACCATGGTCTGGCTAGGTGTCTCAGTCAAATAGAGGAGGCCACCATCTAACCAGAATTTGGTGTGTGGTCAGAAGTGGTGCTTCAGATACCAAGTCCCTTCAATGCAGAGTGACTTCCATTTTGGACAGTGAAAGATATCATTCTATAAACATCATAAGACATAGAGAAGAAACAAAGGACTCCTGGCTGTTCAGTGACTTTCTTTCAATCTCACCTGTGAGACAGGGCCAGTTGCTTGGAGATCTGATCCCAGTGTAATTTTCTTTGCCATGGCCCACTTTGTACTGATTACAGTCATCATGTACACTGAATGACTGTAGAATGCAAAGGATCAGGGCCACATTTATGTGCATAACTTATAAACTCCTGTGCTTAGCACATTGATTTGCAATGCTT
>NW_007150094.1:0-824 GCF_000164805.1 Carlito syrichta | reverse complement strand
CCCAAAAGGTCATGGGGCCCCTGGAACACAAGATGGCTGGGTCCCCTTTAAGAATACGTCCTAATTATATGGGAACTCCTCATCCCAAGTTACAAAATCATTCTAAAAATCCAGCAGTAGTTTCTGGATTAGGAGATAAACCTGAAGCCAGAAATTCCACGAAAAATGGCAAGATGATTCATTGGGTTGTGGAATCTGGCCTTACAGTCTCCTGCAACAAAAGCCAAGTAGAAGGCAGGATTCTCTATTACAACTAAGAAGAGGAGCAGCTGGCTCCTGGCGATTGGTAATGACAGATTTGTGATACGGATATAGGAATTAACTCTGAAAAATGTGGGGATTGGGACTCCCAAATGCCTGATTAGCATTTAGAAAAATCCTGTAGGCTTCTAGTTATGAGAACCTCCTTAAGCCAGGGAAAAATTAGCAACTGCCCAGAAGTTTGCTGGTCACAGGGAAACTGATATTCCTTGTTCCACATTGGTAACATTAGTAGGAACCTTTTAGGGACATAGTGTCTCAGATACCTGTTTCATTCTCAGCAATACTACCAATATTTCCCAGTGCCCTGGAAGTCCACACCCGTGGCTCCCAATAGAAAGACTCCAGAATGTTCCTGGGGACTTGCAAACAAAGACCCTTGTGTCCTTCCAAAAATACCTTCTAAACATAGTGCAACATCTAAACCCAAGGTCCTACTTCCGAATAGCTGAATTATCAGTAGATTCTGGAGTATGAGGTTACCCTAAAATCAGGGCTGACATTCAAAAAACCCGAGATGATTACTTGTGTCCTGGAATTTCGGGTTAGAGGATCCAGGAATC
>NW_007150093.1:0-759 GCF_000164805.1 Carlito syrichta | reverse complement strand
GGAAACTGCACTGTCTATTGCTAAGGAAGAATAGGATTATGGGTTACACATGTCCTCAATCACAAAAAAATTCAGGGCATCTTGCTAGGGGCTAAATATGAATCAGGGTTTTTGATTCGTGAATCTGAGAAAATGGAGTCCTCATTCACAGGTAATTACCAGCCTTTTGCTAAGAAAGAATAAGGAATCTGGGTTACACGTGTTCTCAATCCACAAAAAACTACAGGGTGCCTTGGTAAGGGCTAAACAAGATTCAGGGATTCGAAGCAGGAATGTGGCAAACAGTCCTCATTACAGGAAATCTCTTGGCCTCTTGATAAGGAAAAATAAGGAATGTGTTTTACAGGGTTCCTCAATCACAAAACCTACATGGCGTCTTGCTAAGGGCTAAACAAGGATCAGGGTTCAAAACAGGAATCTGGGTAAAGGGAGTTCTCATATACAGGACACTAAACGGCCTCTAGTGAATGAAAAATAAGGAATCTGTGTTACACGAGTCCTCAATACGAAAAAATTCTCAGGGCATCTTGCTACGGGACAAACAAGAATCAGGGCTTCGAACTCCCCACATGTTGTGAAGCTATTTAGCATGTGGATACTACGAATCAGTCAATTCAGGACTTCAGCAACATTCTGGTCCCCTTGATAGTTGTAAATGGGGATCTGGTTCTACCAGTCCGTTAGGTTCCTCAGGTCAAACAAGGCCAGATTACAAGACCAAAAGGATCATATTGCCATATTGGATGTACCTCTGGTCTT
>NW_007150092.1:0-699 GCF_000164805.1 Carlito syrichta | reverse complement strand
CAGCTCCAGGGTGCACAGCATTTGCAAGACCATAAATGTAATTAAATGCACCAACAGATGTAAAAACAAGAATCACATAATTATCTCATTAGATGCAGAAAAAACTTTTGATAAAATCCAGGATCACTTCCTCATAAAAACCCTGGGTATAGAAGGAACATACCTCAAAATAGTAAGTGCCATGTATGATAAACCAATGGCAAACATATTATTAAATGGACAGAAACTGGAAACATTTCCCCTGAAACCTGGAACAAGACAAGGCTGCCCATTTTCACCCCTCTTGTTCAACATTGTGTTGGAAGTACTAGCCCAGGCAATTAGAAAAGAGAAGGAAATAAGGGATATTCAATAGGAAAAGAGGAAGTCAAGTTATCCCTCTTTGCTGATGATATAATTCTATACCTTGAAAATCCAAGAGAAACTGTCAAAAACCTGCTTGCAATAATAAAGAATGATGGCAAATTCTCAGGGTACAAGAAACCTGCAATAGACACATGTATTCCTATACACCAACAACAAGCAGGCAGAGACCCAAATAAAAAGCACAATTATTTTACAGTAGCTATGAAAAAATAAAATACTTCTACATCTTCCTAACCAGAGAAGTGAAAGACCTTTCAATAAGAACTACAAAAAACTGCTCAAGAAATCCAAGAAGTCACAGACAATGGAAAATATTTCATGCTATGGATAGGA
>NW_007150091.1:0-789 GCF_000164805.1 Carlito syrichta | reverse complement strand
CCTTCCTCATAAAAACCCTGGGTATAGAAGGAACATACCTCAAAATAGTAAGTGCCATGTATGATAAACCAATGGCAAACATATTATTAAATGGACAGAAACTGGAAACATTTCCCCTGAAACCTGGAACAAGACAAGGCTGCCCATTTTCACCCCTCTTGTTCAACATTGTGTTGGAAGTACTAGCCCAGGCAATTAGACAAGAGAAGGAAATAAGGGATATTCAATAGGAAAAGAGGAAGTCAAGTTATCCCTCTTTGCTGATGATATAATTCTATACCTTGAAAATCCAAGAGAAACTGTCAAAAACCTGCTTGCAATAATAAAGAATGATGGCAAATTCTCAGGGTACAAGAAACCTGCAATAGACACATGTATTCCTATACACCAACAACAAGCAGGCAGAGACCCAAATAAAAAGCACAATTATTTTACAGTAGCTATGAAAAAATAAAATACTTCTACATCTTCCTAACCAGAGAAGTGAAAGACCTTTCAATAAGAACTACAAAAAACTGCTCAAAGAAATCCAAGAAGTCACAGACAAATGGAAAAATATTTCATGCTATGGATAGGAAGAATCAGCATTGTTAAAATGTCTATTCAACACCAAAGACAATCCACAGATTCAACACAGTACCCATTAAGTTACCAAAATCATTGTTCTTAGATCTCAAAAGTTGATACAGAAATTCATATGGAAACATATACAAATGTCCAAAACAATCCTTAATGAAAGAAGCAAAGCAGGAGGTATCACACTCCCAGACTTCAAACTTTACTACAGTC
>NW_007150090.1:1695-5383 GCF_000164805.1 Carlito syrichta | reverse complement strand
TAAGTCAGCTAGACGTCTAACTAGCCAGTTAGCTAGCTAGTTAAGTCAGCTAGCTAGACAGCTAGATAGCTTGTTTGCTAGACAGTAATGTCAGTTAGATAGACAACTAGCTAGTAAGCTAGCTAATTACGTCAGCTAGCAAATCAGCTAGTTACTTAGCTAACAAGTCGGCTAGGAATTCAGCTACCTGTTGAGCTAACTAGTGGGCTCCATCACTTTCCATCATGTCAGCTAACTAGTCTGCTTTCTCACCTGATAACAGGTAAACATAATAGTCGGCACGCATGCCAGTCAACTTGTCAAATAACTTGACAGCTCCTTCGTTAGCTAAGTAGTCGTCTTGCTCACCAGCAGACTAGTTAAGTCAACTCACCAGTTGGCTCACGACAGCCAACTAATTATGGCAGCGCATGCATCAGCTGATTAGTTGGTCAATTTGTTAAGCAAGCTAACATGTCAGCCGAGAAGTCAGCCAACGTGTTAACCCAGCTAGTTAGTCAGGTGACTCGTCAACCAAGTTAAGTCACCTAACTAACTCGTTAACCAACTAGTTAAGTTAGCTATTTTACTCGTTTACCAACTAGTTAAAGCAGTTATCTAACTCATTAACCAACTCATTAATTCAGCTAGCTATCTCCTAAGCTAACTAGTTATGTCAGCTAGCTAAGTGAGCTAGTTAACTAGCTAACTATCTAGCAAGGTAATTAGTCTAGCTAAGTCATCTAGCTCACTAGTTAGCTAATTATTTAAGTCAGATACTTAAGTCTGCTACCTAACTAGTTTGCTTTAGTTGTCAGCTCATTATCCAGCTAGTTAAATAGGTAGCTAACTATTTAATTCAGCTAGTTAAGTCAGCTAGCTAAGAAGTTAAGTCACCCAGTTAAGTCAGCTAGCCAAGTAGTTAAGTCAGCTAGCTAAGTCAGCTAGTTAAGTCAGCTAGCTAAGTCAGCTTTCTAATTTAGTCAGCTGGTTAAGACATCTAGCTAACTAATTAGCTAAAGTTTTAAGTCAGCAGGTTGAGTCAGGTTGTTAGCTAGTTAACTAATGGGTTAAGTTTGCTGTTTGAGTCAGCTAGCTAGCTAGTTAGCAAACGAATTGAGTCAGCTAGTTGAGTAGGCGAGCTAGCTAGTTAGCTAACGAGTTAAGTCAGCTGGATGGTCAGATAGCTAGCTAGATAGCTAATGAGTTAAGTCAGCTGGATGAGTCAGATAGCCAGCTCATTAGCTAACGAGATAAGTCAGATGATTAAGTCACCTAGCTAGTGCATTAGATAACGATTTATCTAGCTAGTTTTCTAGCTAGTTAGAAATAGCTAGCTAGCAAGGAAGCTTACTATTTAAGTCAACTTGTTAGCTAGGTAGCTAACTAGTTAGCTAACTATTTAAGTCAGCTGGCAAAACTATATAGCTAGCTAGTTAGCTAACTATTTAAGCCAGCTGGCTATCTAGGTAGCTGCTAGTTAAGTCAGCTACTTAAGTAAGCTGGCTAGCCAGCTGGCTTGCTAGGTAGTGAGGTACTTAAGTCTGTTGGCTAGCCAGCTCGCAAGCTGTCTAATTCAGTTAGTTAAGGTAGCTGGCTAGCCAACTTGCTAGCTAGGTAGCTAGCTAGTTAAGTCAGCTAGATAGCTATCTAGCTAGCTCGTGATGTCAGCGAGTTATGTCAGCTGGCTAGACAACTGACTAACTGGTTAAGTCAGAGAGTTTATTCAGCTGTGTAACAAGTCTAGACAAGTCAGCTTGCTAACCACCAGAATAGTTGTTCAAGTCAGGTAGTTAAGACAGGTGGCTAGCCTGCTGGCTAGGTAGATAGCTAGCAAGTTAAGTGAGGTGGCTAGCCAGCTTGCTAGCTTAAGTCAGTTAGGTAAATCAGCTGTCTAGCCTGCTGGCTAGAGAGGTAACCAGCTAGTTAATTCAGCTGTCTAGCCAGCTGATTAGCTGGTTAAGTCAGTTAATTAAGTCAGCTGGCAACCAGCTGGCTTGCTAGTTAAGTCAGCTTGGTAAGTCACGTTGGAACCAGCTGTCTAGCTAGTTATTTTAGCAGGTTAAGTCAGCAGGATAGCTAGGAATTTAGCTATCTTCGTCAGCTAGCTATGGTAGCTAGGTTGCTAGTTAAGTCAGTGTCTTAAGTCAGCTGTCTAGCTAGATATCTAGCTATATAGCTAGCTAGTTAAGCCAGCTATATAAACCATCTGGCTAGCTAAGTAGCTAGCTGACTAAGTCAGCTAGTTAAGTCAGATTGCAAGCTAGTTAATTCAGCGAGTTAAGTCAGCTGGCTAGCCAGCTGACTAGATGGGTAGCTACCTAGTTAATTCAGCTGGCTAGCCCTTTATATAGCTACTTAAGTAATGTAGTTAAAGTCAGCTCACTAGTCAGCTGGTTACCTAGGTACCTATGTGTAAAGTCAGCGTGCAAAGCCAGTGGGATACGTAGGTAGCTAGCTAGTTAAGTCAGTTGGCTATTCAGCTGGCTGGCTTGGTACCTAAGTTGTTAAGTCAGCCTGCTAGCCAGCAGGCCAGTTAGTTAAGTCACCTAGTTTAGTCAGTTGACTATACAGCTGGTTACCTAGGTAGCTAGATAGTTAAGTCAACTGTCTAATCCACTGGCTAGCTTGTTAAGTCACCTAGGTAAGTCAGCTGCCTAGCCAGCTGGTTAACTAGGTAGCTTGCTAATTAGGTCAGCTGGCTAGACAGCTGGCTAGTTAGTTATGTCACCTAGTTTAATCAGCTGGCTAGCCAGATGTCTAGATATATAACAAGCTAGTTAATTCACCTGACTAGCAAGCAGGCCAACAATTTAAGTCAGTTAGTTAAGTCAGCTGGCTCACCAGCTGTCTAGCTAGGTAACGTAGCTACTTAACCAGTTGGCTAGCCAGCTGGCAAGTTAATTAAGTCAGCTAGGTACGTCACCTCACTAGTCAGCTAGATACCTAGGTAGAGAGCTGGCTAACTAGTTAATTCAGCTAATTGAGTCAGTTGGGTAGCCAGCTGGCTAGGTATTCAAATCAGCTAGTTAATTCAGCTGGCTTCCCAGCTGCAAACAGGTTAAATCAGTTGGCTAGCCAGCAGGCTAGCTGGTTAAGTCAGCTAGTTAATTCAGCTGGCCCAGCGGCTGGCTTGCTAGTTAAGTCAGCAAATTAAGTCAGCAGGACAGTCAACTGACTTGCTAGTTAAGTCAGCTAGTTAAGTCAGTTGGCGAGCCAGCTGTCTAGCTAGGTAGCTAGCTAGTTAACTCAGCTAGTAAAGTCAGCTGGTTAGCTGGGTATCTAGCTAGTTAAGTCAGTTAGTTTAGTCAGCTGGCTAGCCAGCTATCTAGCAGGTTACCTAGTTAGTTAAACTAGCTGGTTACCTAGATGGCTAGGTAGTTAAGTTACGTAGTTAATTCAGCTTGCTGGTAGCAGTTTAGCTAGGTAGTTAGGTAGTTAAATCTGTTGTCAAGCCAGAGGGCTATGTAGCTAGGTAGCTAGTTAAGTGTGCCGGCAAGCCATCAGGTTATCTAGTTATGTCAGCTAGTTAAATTAGCTGGCTATCAAGCTGTCTATCTGGGGATGTAGCTAGTTAAGTCTGCTAGCTAGCTAGCTGGCTACTTAGTTAAGTCAGCTAGTTAAGTCAGCTGGTTAGACTGCTGGCTATCTAGGCAGCTAGGCAGTTAAGTCACTTGGCTAGCCAGCTGGCAAGTTCGTAAAGTCAGTT
>NW_007150090.1:0-712 GCF_000164805.1 Carlito syrichta | reverse complement strand
GCCAGTTATTTATCCGGTAGTTAAGTGGCCTAGATAGCCAGATAGATAGCTATGTAGCTAACTAGTTATTTCAGCTAGTAACGTCAGCTGGCTTGCTGCATAGCTAGCTAGTTAAGTCAGCTAGTTAAGTCAGTTGGCTAGCTAGTTAAGTCAGTTTGATAAGTCAGCAGGCTAGAGAGCTGCCTTGCTGGGTTGCTAGCTAGTTAATTCAGATGGTTAGCCAGCTGGCTAGCTAGTTATGTAACCTAGTTATGTCAGCTAACTAGAGAACTGGTTAGCTAGTAAGTTAGGTAGTTAAGTCAGCTGGCAAGCCAGGGGGAAACATAAGTAGCTAGCTATTTTTGTCAGCTGGCTAGCCACCTGGTTAGCTAGTGATGTCAACTAGTTAAGTCAACTAGTAGCTAGTTAAGTCAGCTGGCTAGCTGGCTCACCAGCAGAGTGACTGGCTAAATAAACCAGCTGGCTATCCGACCGTTCAGCCAGATGGAGGGCTATTTATTCTGTCTGGCTAGGGAGCTGGTCAGCTAATTAAGTCAGCTAGGTATGTCACCTCACTAGCCAGCTAGATACCTAGGTAGAGAGCTAGTTAAGTAAGCGGGCTAGCCAGCTGGCTAACTAGTTAATTCAGCTAGTTGAGTCAGTTGGGTAGCTAGCTGGCTAGGTATTTAAATCAGCTAGTTAATTCATCTGGCTTCCCAACTGCTAACTAGTT
>NW_007150089.1:0-938 GCF_000164805.1 Carlito syrichta | reverse complement strand
CGTGATTAGCAAGCTGACTTGTCTAGCTAGCTACCTACATAGCCAACTGGTTAGACAGTTGAATAAACTAGTTAACTTAACCAGTTAGTCAGTTGTCTAGCCAGCTGACATAACTCACTAACATCACTAGATAGCTAGGTAGCTATCTAGCTGACTTAACTAGCTAACTCCCTACCTAGCAAGTTGGCTAGCCAGCTATCTTAACTAGCTGAATTAAACAGCTACCCAGCTGGCTAGACAACAGACTTAAGTAGCTCGCTACCTAGCAAGCCAGCTGATTAGTCAGCTTACTTAAGTAGCTGACTTAAGTAGAAGCTACCTAGATAGCCAGCTGGCTTAAATAGTTAGCTAACTAGCTAGTTATATAGTTTGCCAGCTGACTTAAATAGTTAGCTAACTATTTAGTTACCTAGCTAACAAGTTGACTTACATAGTAAGCTTCCTTGCTAGCTAGCTGTTCTAAGCAGCTAGAAAACTAGTTAGATAAATTGTTATCTAATGCGCTAGCTAGGTGACTTAATCATCTGACTTATCTCGTTAGCTAATGAGCTGGCTAGCTGACTCATCCAGCTGACTTAACTCATTAGCTATCTAGCTAGCTATCTGACCATCCAGCTGACTTAACTCGTTAGCTAATTAGCTAGCTAGCCTACTCAACCAGCTGACTCAATTCATTTCCTAACTAGCTAGCTAACTGACTCAAACAGCTGACTTAACCCATTAGTTAACTAGCTAACAACCTGACTCAACCTGCTGACTTAAAACTTTAGCTAATTAGTTAGCTAGATGTCTTAACCAGCTGACTAAATTAGAAAGCTGACTTAACTAGCTGACTTAGCTAGCTGACTTAACTACTTGGCTAGCTGACTTAACTGGGTGACTTAACTTGTTAGCTAGCTGAATTAACTAGTTGAATTAAATAGTTAGCTACCTATTTA
>NW_007150088.1:0-801 GCF_000164805.1 Carlito syrichta | reverse complement strand
CTAGCTAGCTAGCCTACTCAACCAGCTGACTCAATTCATTTCCTAACTAGCTAGCTAGCTGACTCAAACAGCTGACTTAACCCATTAGTTAACTAGCTAACAACCTGACTCAACCTGCTGACTTAAAACTTTAGCTAATTAGTTAGCTAGATGTCTTAACCAGCTGACTAAATTAGAAAGCTGACTTAACTAGCTGACTTAGCTAGCTGACTTAACTACTTGGCTAGCTGACTTAACTGGGTAACTTAACTTGTTAGCTAGCTGAATTAACTAGCTGAATTAAATAGTTAGCTACCTATTTAACTAGCTGGATAACGAGCTGACTTAACTAAAGCAAGCTAGTTAGGTAGCAGACTTAAGTATCTGACTGAAATAATTAGCTAACTAGTGAACTAGATGACTTAGCTAGACTAATTACCTAGCTAGCTAGTTAGCTAGTTAGCTAGCTCACTTAGCTAGCTGACATAACTAGTTAACTTATGAGATAGCTAGCTGAATTAATTAGTTGGTTAATGAGTTAGATAACTACTTTAACTATTTGGTAAATGAGTAAAATAGCTGACTTAACTAGTTGGTTGACGAGTTTGTTAGATGACTTAACTTGTTGGTTGATGAGTCGCCTGACTAGTTAGCTGGGTTAACACGTTGGCTGACTTCTCAGCTGACATGTTAGCTTGCTTAACAAATTGACCGACTAATCAGTTGATGGATGTGCTGCCATATTAGTCGGCTAGCATGAGCAGACTGGTGAGCTGACTTACTAGTCTGCTGGTGAGCAGACGACTACTTAGCTAACCTGTT
>NW_007150087.1:0-3829 GCF_000164805.1 Carlito syrichta | reverse complement strand
CAGTGAGCCAGCTGGCTTAACTAGCTGCCCACCACCACACCAGCCTGCTAACCAGCTGGCTTAACTTGCCAGCAACCTAGCTAGCGACCTGGCTAACCAGCTGTCTTAACGAGCTGATATAATTGATAGTCATCCAGCTAGCAAGCTGGCTTAACCAGCAAGCCACCAAGTGAGCCAGACAAGTAACCAGCTCACTTAACTCGTTGAATAAACTAGCAGGCAAGCAGGCTAGCCAGCTGACTTAATTAGCTAGCTACCAACCTAGACAGGTGGCTAGCCAGTTGACTTATCTAGCTGACTTAACCAGCCATCCAGCTGGCCAGCCCGCTGACTTAACTCACTAGCTACATAGCTAGCCAGATGGCTAGCCACTTCAATTAACTAGCTGATGTAACAAACTAGCCAGTTGACTAGCCAGCTGACTCAACTAGTTTACTTAACGTGTTAGCCAGCTTACTAGTCAGCTAACTTAATTAGCTGACTTCACTAGATAGCCAGGTGGCTAACCAGCAGACTTAATTAGCTAGCTACCTATGAATCCTGCTGGATTGCCTGCTGACTTAACCACCTAACTACCTAGTTAACCAGCTTGCTAACCAGCTAACTTAACTAGCTGTCATAACTAGTTGCCCTGCTTTCTAGATAGTTGAATTAACTAGATTGCTACATAGCAAGCCAGGTGTGTATCCAGCTGAATTAACTACGTGAGTTATTTTAGCTAGCCAGATGTCTTTCAAACTGACTTAACTAAATGACTTAACCAGATACCTACCTAGCTATCCAGCTGGTTTAACTTCCTGAAATACCTAGCTAGCCAGATGGCTAGCCATCTGACTTAACTAGCTTTTTAACTAACTAACTAGATGAATAGCCAACTGACTTAATGAGTTGACAACTAGGTAGCCAGCTGTTTGCCAGCTGGCTTAACTAGTTGACTTAACCAGCTAGTCAGCTGGCTAGACAGATGACTAAATAAGTTGGCTACCTATCTAGCCAGCTGGCTAGCCAGCTGACTTACCTAGCTGACTTAAGCTTGCAAGCTAGCTAGCCAGCTCACTTAACTATCTTGCTAACTACCAAGCTAGTAGGCTAGCCAGCTGAATTAACTAGCTGCATTGAACAGCTAATCTGCTGGCTAGCATGCTGACTTATCAAGGTAGCTACCTACCTAGCCAGCTGGCTAGACAGCTGACTAAACTAGATGTCTTAACCAGCTAGCTAGTTGCCTAGCCAGCTGACTTAACTTGCTAAATCACTAGCTAGCCAGGTAACTATCTAGCTGACTTAACTATCTAATTAACTACCTTGCAAGTTTGTTAGCCCGTTTTTTATTTAGCTGAATTAAACTGTTAACCAGCTAAGTAGCCAACTGACTTAACTAGCTCGCTACGAAGCTAGTCAGCTGGGTAGCCAGCAGACTTAGCTAGCTAACATAACTTGCTAGATACCTAGATAACCAGCTGAAATGAATAGCTAGCTAACTAGCTAGCTACCTAGCTATCCAGCTGACTTAAATTGTTAGCTAACTAGCTAGATACCTAGCTAACAAACTGACTTAATAGTTTGCTGCTTAGCTAGCTAGCTGACTTAACCAGCTAGCTAAATAGTTAGCTTACTCATTATATAACGTGCTAGCTAGGTGACTTAATCATCTGACTTAACTCGTTAGCTAATGAGCTAGCTAGCTGACACAACCAACTGACTTAACTTGTAAGCTAACTAGGTAGCTAGCTGACACATCCAACTGACTTAACTCATTAGCTAACTAGCTAGCTAGCCTACTCAAGCAGCTGAGCTAACCCGTTTGCTAACTAGCTAGCCAGCTGACTCAACCAGCTCATTTAACTCATTTGTTAACTAACAACCTGACTCAACCTGCTGACTTAATCTGTTAGCTCACTAGCTAGCTAGCTGTCTTAATCAGCTGACTAATTTAAAAAGCTGACTTAACTAGCTGATTTAGGTAGCTGACTTAACTATTTAGATAACTGACTTAACTTGCTGACTTAACTAGTTAGCTAGCTGACTTAACTACCTAAAATAAATAGTTAGCTAACTATTTAACCAGCTGAATAACTAGCTGATTTAATAACTAACTAACTAGTTAGGTAGCAGACTTAAGTAGCTGACTTAAATACTTAGCTATCTAATTATCTAGCTGACTTATCTAGCTAGCTAGTTAGCTAGCTGACTTAGGTAGGTGACTTAAGTAGTTGGATAACATGATAGCTAGCTGACTTAACGAGTTGGTGAACAAGTTAGCTACTTGTTTTAACTCATTAGTAAATGAGTTAACTAGCTACCTTAACTAGTTAATTAATGAGTTAGCAAGGAGATTTAAATTTTTGACTGAGTAGGCGGACTACTTAGCTGGTTTAACACATTGTCTGACTACTCGGTTGACTTGTTAGCTGGCTTAACAAGTTGGCCGAATAGTCGGCCGACCAGTTAGCTGACCTAAATTGTTGGCCAACTATTTAGCTGAGTTAACTTGTCAGCTTACAAGTTGGTCGACTAGTCGGCCGATTGGTTAGCTGACTTATTTCGTTTGCCGGCTAGACGGCAGACCGGTTAGCTGACTTAACTTGTCAGTCAGCGAGTGAGTCTACAGGTGAGTTGACTTATTTAGTTGGCCTGCGAGAGAGCCGACTGGTCAGCTGACTTATCTAGTCGCCGGTGAGTGAGCTAACTGGTCAGCCGAATTTAGTCGGTTGGCGAGTGAACTGAATGGTCAGAAGAATTTACAAGTCGGCCAGAGAGTGAGTTGATCAGTGAGCCGACTTAACTAATTGGCCAGCAATAGAGCTGTCGGGTGTGCTGCCTTAACTATGCTGTCAGCGAGTGAGCCCACTGGTGAGCTGACTTAACTAGTCGAATGGGCGAGCAAGGTGACTAGTTAGCTGTCCTGTTGGCTTGCGAGCAAGCCAACAAGTTAGTTGACCTGTTGGCTGGCGAGCGAGCAGACTAATTTGCTGACAGGTAGGCAGGTGAGTGAGCTGACTAGTTAGCATACCTGATGGAAAGCGAGCAAGCCCACTAATTAGCTGACCAGCTAGCTGATTTGCTAGCCTACTAGTTAGCTAACTAACTAGCTGACTTGTCAGCTGTCTTAACTAGCTAGCTGACTAGCTAGCTGGCTATCTAACTGATATATCGGCTAGCAAACAAGCTATATAGCTCCCTAGCCAGCTGACTTAACTAGCTAGCTAACTGGCTAGTTGGCTGGTTAGCTGACTTAACTAGCAATCTGACTAGCTAGCTGACTAGCTAGCTGTTGTAACTGGCTAGCTGGCTAGCTAGCTGAATTAACTAGCTGATGAGGTAGTTGGTTGACTAGCAGGCAAGTCAGCTGACTTAATTAGCTAGCTACCTTGGCTAGATGACTAGCCAAATGGCTTAACTAGCAAGCTACCTGGCTGACTAGCTGGCTAGACAGTCGGCTAGCTTGCTAGTGGGCTGGCAAGCTGGTTAGCAACCAGTTTAAATAGCCAGCCGGCTGCCTAAACAGTCAGATGGCCAGTAGGCTTAACTAGTCAGCTACCCGGCAGATCGCCGGCTAGCCAGCCAGTTTAACAAGCTGACCACCTCCTGAACAGCCTGCTAAACAGCTGGCTTAACTTGTCAGACACCTAGCTAGCCAGCCGGCTAACCAATTGACTTAACTAGCTGACATAACTAGACAGACATTCAGCTAGCTAGCTGGCATAACTTGCTAGCCACCTAGCTAGACAGCCAGCTAAAAAGCTCACTTAAATTGCTGATACCTAGCTAGCCAGCCCTCTAGCCAGCTGACTTAATTAGCTAGCTACCGAAATAGCCAGGTGGCTAG
>NW_007150086.1:0-859 GCF_000164805.1 Carlito syrichta | reverse complement strand
CAACGAAGCTAGTCAGCTGGGTAGCCAGCAGACTTAGCTAGCTAACATAACTTGCTAGATACCTAGATAACCAGCTGAAATGAATAGCTAGCTAACTAGCTAGCTACCTAGCTATCCAGCTGACTTAAATTGTTAGCTAACTAGCTAGATACCTAGCTAACAAACTGACTTAATAGTTTGCTGCTTAGCTAGCTAGCTGACTTAACCAGCTAGCTAAATAGTTAGCTTACTCATTATATAACGTGCTAGCTAGGTGACTTAATCATCTGACTTAACTCGTTAGCTAATGAGCTAGCTAGCTGACACAACCAACTGACTTAACTTGTAAGCTAACTAGGTAGCTAGCTGACACATCCAACTGACTTAACTCATTAGCTAACTAGCTAGCTAGCCTACTCAAGCAGCTGAGCTAACCCGTTTGCTAACTAGCTAGCCAGCTGACTCAACCAGCTCATTTAACTCATTTGTTAACTAACAACCTGACTCAACCTGCTGACAATCTGTTAGCTCACTAGCTAGCTAGCTGTCTTAATCAGCTGACTAATTTAAAAAGCTGACTTAACTAGCTGATTTAGGTAGCTGACTTAACTATTTAGATAACTGACTTAACTTGCTGACTTAACTAGTTAGCTAGCTGACTTAACTACCTAAAATAAATAGTTAGCTAACTATTTAACCAGCTGAATAACTAGCTGATTTAATAACTAACTAACTAGTTAGGTAGCAGACTTAAGTAGCTGACTTAAATACTTAGCTATCTAATTATCTAGCTGACTTATCTAGATAGCTAGTTAGCTAGCTGACTTAGGTAGGTGACTTAAGTAGTTAGATAACATGATAGCTAGCTGACTTAACGAGT
>NW_007150085.1:0-768 GCF_000164805.1 Carlito syrichta | reverse complement strand
TAGCTAGCCAGTTATGAAGAAGACAAGTATCTGATTTAAATATTTAGCTCTCTAGTGAGCTAGCTGACTTAGCTAGCTAGCTAGGTAGCTAGCTGACTTAGGTTGCTGACAACTTGTTGGAAAACGAGTTAACTATCTGACTTAACGAGTTGGATAACGAATTAGCTAACTGTTTTATCTCATTGGTAAATGAGTCAACTAGCTGTCTTAACTAGTTGGTTAACGAATTAGCTAGGTAACTTAATTATTTAGCTGTGTAGGCAGACTACTTAGTTGGTTTAACAGGTTGGTTGACTACTCGGCCGACTTTTTAGCTGCCTTAACATGTAGGCCAAATATTCGATCAACTAGTTAGCTGGGTTAACTAGCTGACTAACGAGTTGGCCCACAAGTTAGCAAGGTTAACTTTTTGCCTGCTTGTTTGCTGACCAAACTAGTCTGCCAACTAGTTGACCGACTAGTTAGATGACCTAAATTTTCGGCCAAATAGTTAGCTGAGCTAATTTATCAGCTTACAAGTTGTCGACTAGTTGGTCGATTGGTTAGCTGACTTAGTTGGCCAGCTAGTCGGCAGACCGGTTAGTTGACTTAACTAGTCAGCCAGTGAGTGAGCCAACAGGTGAGTTGACTTATCTAGTTGACCTGCCAGTGAGCCGAGTGGTCAGCTGAGTTAACTAGTCGGCTGATGAGTGAGCAGAGTGGTCAGAAAAATTAACAAGTCAGCTGGCGAGTGAGGCAACCCGTAATCCTACTTAATTGACTGGTGAG
>NW_007150084.1:0-749 GCF_000164805.1 Carlito syrichta | reverse complement strand
CAGGAAGGGCCGTTGACCCCGAGGCCACTAGGATTCGTTCGGGAGCTATTTGACCCCATTTCCTCCCCCTTCTACTCAGCACTAACCAGATTAAACTCCTGTGAGCTCAACACATAAAAACTCTGAGAACAGGACTAACACAAGCTAACTTTAGAAGCTCATTGCTCCCATTCTTCCACAAACTGCAGTTTTGGCTTTCACACAGCTTATAATTCAAACTTGGGTCACATCTAAGAGCCTTAGTATTGGTCACAGGCTTCTGGGTCATGAGTTTAGGATTTATTGAAGGTGTAAATTGTAGAATATAGTTTTAGAAGACAGCCATTTTGTTGAAAGAATGTGGCTGGGTTACTTGCAGGTAACCCACTGTGAACTTTGGACAGGTTCACATTCCAAACATTCTGGGATGGGCCACTTTCGTTTGTAAAGTAAATACTTAAGCTTTTATAGAATCGTTTAACTTGGCATAAATCAATCAGCTTAGGATGAAAACGGTTTATAGAATATATCAGTCATGGATTAGGATATCCTTTGTTATGGGATTTTAAGATTGTCATATGAAAATGGTTTAAAGGAAATCATTGATTAAGTTTTCATGGATTAAGGTTTCTGGTGGGTGGGAGACGCCCCTCCCACATCTGACTTTGTGTATAAAAGTCCCTTTGTAATTCCCAATATCACACATCGCTTCTGCACTAGACTGTAGTCCAGACTCTTTCTTTCCTCTATCTCTCTCTTCTTCCCCCCAA
>NW_007150083.1:4240-5252 GCF_000164805.1 Carlito syrichta | reverse complement strand
GGTAGTTAGCTAGTTAACTAACTGGTTAAGTCAGCTGGTTGAGTCAGCTAGCTAGCTGGTTAGCAAACGGTTGAGTAAACTGGATGAGTAGGCTAGCTAGCTAGTTAGCTAACAAGTTAAGTCATTTGGACGAGTCAGCTAGCTACCTAGTAAGCTAAGGAGTAAGTCAGCTGCTTCAGACACCTAGGAAGCTCATAGCTAAAGAGTTAAGTCAGATGACGAAGTCAGTTACCTAGCACGTTAGATAATGAGTAAACTAACTAGTTAGTTAGCATCTTAAGACATCTAGCTAGCTAGGCAGCTAACTATTTAAGTGTGCTTGTTAGCTAAGTAGTTAGCTAGTTAGCTAACTGTTTAAATCAGTTGGCTAGCGAGGAAGTGAGTTAGTTAGCTAACTATTTAGGTCAGCTGTCTAGCTAGTAGCTAGCTAGTCAATCCAGCTAATTAATCAGCTGGCTAGCCAACTGGCTAGCTAGGTAGCGAGGTAGTTGAATTTGTTGACTAGCTAGCGGCCTAGCTGGTTAATTCAGCTATTTAAGATAGTTGGCTAACCAACTGGCAAGATAAGTAGCTAGTTAGTTTAGTCAGATAGATAACTACCTGGCTACCTAGTGATGTCTTTGAGTTAAGTCAGCTGGCTAGCCAACTGGCCAGCTGGTTAAGTCAGCTAGTTAAGTCAGCTGTCTTGCCAGCTGTTTAGGTACGTAGCTAGCTAGATAAGTCAGCTTAAGTCAGCTTTCAAGTCAGCAGGCTAGCTGTTCAAGTCAGCTAGTTAAGTCAACTGGCTAGCCTGTTGGCTAGGTAGGTATCTAGCTAGTTAAGAGAGCTGACAAGCCAACTTGCTAGCTTAAGTCAGCTAGGTAAGGCAGTTGTCTAGCCAGCTTGCTAGATAGGTAGCCAGCTAGTTAAGTCATCTGGCTAGCCAGGTGACTAGCTGGTTAAGTCAGCTAGTTAAGTCAGCTGAAAACCAGCTGGCTAGTTAGTTAAGTCAGCACAGTAAGTCAGTTGGCTT
>NW_007150083.1:0-3187 GCF_000164805.1 Carlito syrichta | reverse complement strand
GCTAGCTAGGTAGCTTGCTACTTGTTAGCTGGCTAGTCATCTGGCTAGCTACTTAATTCACCTAGTTAAGTCATCTGGCTAGCTATATAGCAAGCTAGTTAATTCAGCTGTCTGGCAAGCAGGCCAGCTATTTAAGTCAGCTAATTAAGTCAGCTGTCTAGCCAGATGGCTAGCTAGGTAGTGAGCTTGTTAAGTCATTTGGAGAGCCAGCAGTCTAACTAATTAAGTCAGCTGCATAAGTCAACTGACTAGCCTGCTAGCTACCTTGGTAGAGAGCTTGTTAATTTAGCTGTGTAGCTAGCTGGCTAACTAGTTAAGTCTGCTAGTTGTGCCAGCTTGCTAGCTGGATAAGTCAACTAGTTAAGTCAGCTGGCTAGCCAGATGTATAGCTAGGTACCAAGCTAGTTAATTCAGCTGGCTAGACAGCTGGCTAGTTACTTAAGCCAGCTAGTTAATTCATCTAGCTTCGCAGCTGTCTAGTTATGTAGCTAGCTAGTTAAGTCAGCTGGCTAGCCAGCTGTCTAGCTAATTAAGTCAACTAATTAAGTCAGCTCGTTAGCCAGCTGATGAGCTAGGTAGCTAGGTAGTTAATTCACCAGGCAAGCCAGCAGTATATGTTAGTAGCTAGCTAGTTAAGTCAGCTTGCTAGCTGCTGGAGACCAGCTCCAGCCGTGTTTAGGGTACCCCAAAGGTGGAGATGATGTCGGCATTTGGGGCGAAGAAGAGAGAGATAGAGAAAGAAAGAGACTGGACTCCAGTCTAGTGCAGAAGTGATGTGTGATATTGGGAATTACAAAGGAACTTTTATACACAAAGTCAGATGTGGGAGGGGTGTCTCCCACCCACCAGAAAACTTAATCCATGAAAACTTAATCAATGATTGCCTTTAAACCATTTTCATATGACAATCTTAAAATCCCATAACAAGGGATATCCTAATCCATGACTGATATATTCTATAAACCGTTTTCATCCTAAGCTGATTGATTTATGCCAAGTTAAACGATTCTATAGAAGCTTAAGTATTTACTTTACAAACGAAAGTGGCCCATCCCAGAATGTTTGGAATGTGAACCTGTCCAAAGTTCACAGTGGGCTACATGCAAGTAACCCAGTCACATTCTTTCAGCAAAATGGCTGTCTTTTAAAACTATATTCTACAATTTACACCTTCAATAAATCCTAAACTCATGACCCAGAAGCCTGTGACCAATACTAAGGCTCTTAGATGTGACCCGAGTTTGAATTATAAGCTGTGTGAAAGCCAAAACTGCAGTTTGTGGAAGAATGGGAGCAATGAGCTTCTAAAGTTAGCTTGTGTTAGTCCTGTTCTCAGAGTTTTTATGTGTTGAGCTCACAGGAGCTTAATCTGGTTAGTGCTGAGTAGAAGGGGGAGGAAATGGGGTCAAATAGCTCCTGAATGAATCCTAGTGGTCTCGGGGTCAATGGCCCTTCCTGATCCCTAATGCTCAGTGGGCCTCCATGGCTGGCTCCCAACAGCTAGCCACCTGGCTAGCTGGAGATGTCAGCTAGTTAAGTCAGCAGGCTAGCCAGCTAGGAAATGAGTTATGTCAGATAGTTGAGTCAGCTGGCTAGCCAGCTGGCTAGCTGGATAAGTCAGCTAGTTAATTCAAGTGGCAAGCCAACTGGCTAGCTAGGTATCTCGCTAGTTAATCAACTGGCAAGCCAGCTGGCTAGCTGATTAAGTCAGGTAGTTAAGTCAGTTGGCTAGCCACCTGGCTAGGTAGGTAGCTAGCTAATTAAGTCAGCTGGCTAGCCGGCTGGCTTGCTAGTAAAGTCGGTGAGTTAAGTGAGCTGGCTAGCTGGCTGGCTTGCTAGGTGGCTAGCTAGTTAAGCCAGCTGATTAGCTGGACGGCTATCTAGTTAAGTCAGCTAGTTAAGTCAGCTGGCTAGCCAGCTGACTAGCTAGGAGGCTGTCAAGACGACTGGTAAGCTGCCTGGTCAGGTAGGTGGCCAGCTAATGAAGCTGGCTGGCTAACCAGCTGACCAGCAGGGTGGGTAGCTAATTAAGCTGGCTTTCTATCCCACTGTCCAGCCAGATGGCTGGTTATTTAAGACAGCTGGCTAGCCTGCTGGCCAGCCCGCTAGCCAGCACAACGGCTGCCTAGCCAGCTAGCCAGCTGGGTAGCTAGCTAGTTAAGTGAGCTGGCTAGCTGTCTAGCCAACCAGGTAGCAAGCTAATTAAGACAGCTGGCTAGCCAGCTGGCTAGCTGGTTAAGTCAGCTATTTAAGTCAGCTGGATAGCCACCTGGCTAGGTAGGTAGCTAGCTAATTAAGTCAGGTGGTTACCTGGAGAGCTAGTTAGTTAAGTCAGGGAGTTAAGTGAGCTGACTGTCCAGCTGGTTAGCTAGGTGACTAACTAGTTAAGGCAGCTGGCTAGCAGGATGGCTATCTAGTTACATCAGCTAGTTAAGTCAGCTGGTTAGCCAGCTGTCAAGATAGGTGGCTGGCAAGTTAAACCGACTTGTTAGTAGGCTGATAGGATAGGTGGCCAGCTAATTAAGCTGGCTGGCTAGCCGGCTGAATGGCAGGGTGGCTGGCTAGTTAAGCCAGCTGGCTGTCCCACTCTCCAGGTAGAAGGCTGGCTTTTTATCCCAACTTGCTAGCCAGGTATCCAGCCCGCTAGCTAGCTAGCCAACTGCCTAGCCAGCTAGTCAACCCGGTAGATAACTACTTAAGCCAGCTGGCTAGCTGTCTAGCCAACCAGGTTGCTGGCTAGTTAAGTCACCTGGCTAGCTGACTAGACAGCCAGCAAGCTAGTCAACTAGATACTCTAGCTAGCTAGCCAGCTAGCTAGTTAAATCTGCTAGTAAGTCAGCTAACTATCCAGCTAGCCGTTAAGTCAGCTAGCTAGTCAGGTTGTTAGTCAGCTAGCTAGTTAAATCAACTAGCTAGACAGCTAGCTAGTCAGCTAGATAGTTAAGTCAGTCAGCCAGTAGCCAGATAGCTGGCTAGCTAAGTCAGCAAGCTAGAGAGTTAGTTAGCATGTTTGCTAGCTTGTTATGTTTAGGTAGATAGCCAGCTTTCTTGTCAGCTAGCTAGTCAAGTCAGCTAGCAAATCAGCTAGTTACTAGCAACTCAGCTATCTGGTCAGCTAACTAGTGGGCTCACTCACTTTCCATCAGGTCAGCTACCTAGTCAGCTCGCTCACCTGCCAACTGGTCAG
>NW_007150082.1:0-833 GCF_000164805.1 Carlito syrichta | reverse complement strand
CTAGACAGCTGACTTAACTATTCCAGCTGACCTAACTAGGTGACTTAAGTAGTTAGTCAGCTGGCTAGCAGGCTGACCTAACTGCCTAGCTACCTAGCTAGCCAGCTGGATAGATAGGTGGGATAACTAGTTAACAACCTACGTACCCACTGGCTTTCCAGCAGATTTGACTACCTAGTTACCTACCTAACCAGCTGGTTACTGAGCTGACTTAACTAGGTTGCTTAACTAGCTGTTTAACTGGCTAGCCAGCTGACTTAACTAGCTAGCTACTCAGAGAGGCAACTGACTAGCCAGCTGACTTAGCTCACCTAATTAACTAGCTAGCAAGCTGACTTAACTAGCTGACAACCAGCCAGCGACCTAGCTAGCCAACTGGCTTAACTAGCTGGCTTAATTAGCTAGCTACCCAGCTAGCAATCTAGCTAGCAAGCTGACTTAACTAGCTGATTTAACTAGTTAGCTAGCTGACATAACTGATTTATATAGCTAGCTTCCTAGCTAACCAGCTGACTGAACTAGCTGAAATAACTAGCTAGTCTGATGGATAGTCATCTGCCTTAACTAGTTTTTTAACTAACCTGTTGGATAGCCAACTGACTTATTGTGTTGACTTAACTAACTAGCCAGCTGGTTTCCGGCTGACTTAACTAGCTGACTTAACCAGCTAGTCACCTGGCTAGCCAGCTGACTTAACTAGCTGACTTAACCAGCTAGTCACCTGGCTAGCCAGCTGACTTAACTAGCTGGCTACCTATCTAGCAAGCTGGCTAGACAACTGCCTTACCTAGCTGACTTAAGCTAGCAAATTGGCTTGCCAGCTCTCTAACTAG
>NW_007150081.1:0-801 GCF_000164805.1 Carlito syrichta | reverse complement strand
CCTAGCCAACAGGCTAGCCAGTTGATTTAACTAGCTGACTTGAACAGCTAGCCTGCTGGCTTGAAAGCTGACTTAAGCTGACTTATCTAGCTAGCTACCTACCTAACCAGCTAGCTAGACAGCTGACTAAACTAGCTGACTTAACCAGCTAGCCAGTTGACTAGCCAGCTGACTTAACTCAAAGACACCACTAGGTAGCCAGGTAGCTATCTAGCTGACTAAACTAACTAGCTACTTACCTAGCCAGTTGGTTAGCCAACTATCTTAAATAGCTGAATTAACCAGCTAGGCAGCTAGCTAGTCAACTAATTCAACTACCTCGCTACCTAGCTAGCCAGTTGGCTAGCCAGCTGATTAATTAGCTGGATTGACTAGCTAGCTACTAGCTAGACAGCTGACCTAAATAGTTAGCTAACTAACTCACTACCTCGCTAGCCAACTGATTTAAACAGTTAGCTAATTAGCTAACTACTTAGCTAACAAGCACACTTAAATAGTTAGCTGCCTAGCTAGCTAGATGTCTTAAGATGCTATCTAACTAGTTAGCTTACTCATTATCTAACGTGCTAGGTAACTGACTTCGTCATCTGACTGAACTCTTTAGCTATGAGCTTCCTAGGTGTCTCAAGCAGCTGACTTACTCCTTAGCTTACTAGGTAGCTAGCTGACTCGTCCAAATGACTTAACTTGTTAGCTAACTAGCTAGCTAGCCTACTCAACCAGCTTACTCAAACCGTTTGCTAACCAGCTAGCTAGCTGACTCAACCAGCTGACTTAACCAGTTAGTTAACTAGCTAACTA
>NW_007150080.1:0-742 GCF_000164805.1 Carlito syrichta | reverse complement strand
GTTAGCAGTCTTACCAGCTGACTTAATTTGAAAGCTGACTTAACTAGCTGAATTATGTAGGTGACTTAACTACTTAAGTAGCTGACTTAACTGACCAACTTAACTAGTAAGCTAGTTGACTTTACTACCTGAATTAAATAGTTAACTAACAATTTAACTAGCTGAATAACTAGCTGACTTAACTAATTAGCTTGCCAGTTAGTTAACAGACTTAAGTACCTGACTTAAATAGTTAACTAACTAGTGAGCTAGCTGACTTAGCTAGCTGGTTAGCTAGCTGACATAGCTAGATGACTTAACTAGTTGTCTAAGGAGATAGCTAGCTGACTTAACGAGTTGGTAAATGAGTTAGCTGCCTCTTTTAACTAGTTGGTAAATGAGTTAACTAGCTGACTTAATGTTGGTAGCCAGCCTTGGAGGTCCACATGATTGACAGGGTCCTGGTGGGCTGAAGACTCCAGGCCTCAGGGCGAGCCCAGGAAGCTGAGGCCCTCTGTCTTCCACCTTTGCTGTTTGATACGGCTGAAGAAATTATTTGCAGTCGTGGAAGAAGAAAATGGCATGTTTATGCGAAGTACTCACACCTAACCTGAGAATGTCATGGTTCTTTTCCCCATTTTCCCACTATGTCGCTTGGCCTTTTCTAACATATGCAAGGGTTAAACTCTGAAGCACATCAAGAATGCTTTCTTTCACTTGGTTATAAATTACTAGATATTGCTTGAGTAAAACATGATATAAG
>NW_007150079.1:0-991 GCF_000164805.1 Carlito syrichta | reverse complement strand
AGTAGCTGACTTAACTGACCAACTTAACTAGTAAGCTAGTTGACTTTACTACGTGAATTAAATAGTTAACTAACAATTTAACTAGCTGAATAACTAGCTGACTTAACTAATTAGCTTGCCAGTTAGTTAACAGACTTAAGTACCTGACTTAAATAGTTAACTAACTAGTGAGCTAGCTGACTTAGTTAGCTGGTTAGCTAGCTGACATAGCTAGTTGACTTAACTAGTTGTCTAAGGAGATAGCTAGCTGACTTAACGAGTTGGTTAATGAGTTAGCTGCCTCTTTTAACTAGTTGGTAAATGAGTTAACTAGCTGACTTAATGTTGGGAGCCAGCCTTGGAGGTCCACATGATTGACAGGGTCCCGGTGGGCTGAAGACTCCAGGCTTCAGGGCGAGCCCAGGAAGCTGAGGCCCTCTGTCTTCCACCTTTGCTGTTTGATACGGCTGAAGAAATTATTTGCAGTCGTGGAAGAAGAAAATGGCATGTTTATGCGAAGTACTCACACCTAACCTGAGAATGTCATGGTTCTTTTCCCCATTTTCCCACTATGTCGCTTGGCCTTTTCTAACATATGCAAGGGTTAAACTCTGAAGCACATCAAGAATGCTTTCTTTCACTTGGTTATAAGTTACTAGATATTGCTTGAGTAAAAAATGATATAAGTATATTCACACCTTATTCGATTTAGAATTATGCAGCTTAGTGGTCAGACATAAGGTTTTTTTAGAAGCACAAGTTTATGGTAAGTTCATTATGAGTTCATTATAAGTTCTAACACTTATCTAGGAGTTATGTAGGTGATTTATAACACTGTCTTCACAGACTTAGGATAAAGATTAATCGTTAAGGTTTTTACTTAATTCTATAGTTAAATTTTAAGTAAACATTTATAGAGTGGGTTTTCACTGAATTCATAATATACTAATTAGATACTTTTACGATAATTAACTAAATACAGAAAGCAACTTTGGGGGCCTGGGAAATGTGA
>NW_007150078.1:0-795 GCF_000164805.1 Carlito syrichta | reverse complement strand
TCATAAGTTAAGTTCACACAATGATAATGCTGGTGCCTCAAAGATAATAATAATTGCCCCACTGCCTATCTTAAGACAAAGATGTTTTCAGGAGGTTGCCAAGCATAAGGGAAAACAGCCAAATCACCATTATCCTAAACTTAAAAGCTCATTGGCAATTTGCAACCATAATAATTTTAGTTGTGTTAGTTTTATTTCATTATGTTTCATTCACTTTATATGTTTATCCAGAGTAAAGATTAGTGTATGTATTTTCACAGTAAGTGACTTTCATAGTTATTCTTTAAATGCTAGCCACTGTTGTTTGGTCAAGTTAATGGGCTTCATGTTCCTACTATCACCAGATACAATCTATAGTTTTGTCCTAGTGATTTTAAGGCTTTTTTAATTAGACTAGTGATGTGGAACCGAAATCAAAGTAAACCTTGTATGCATGATGTTTAGTTTAAGTGAAACTCCTTTTACACTTATCTCAAGACTCATTAACTGAAAGTAGATACTGTTTTTGGCTTATTCGTTTCTTCTAAAGACCGCTAGATGGTGGTAACTTTTAAAACATATGTACGTGAAGGAATTTTCTTTGTCTTGCCCCTTTTACAAATGCTATAAAAGCTTTCTGTTAACTAATAAAGGATGTCATCTGCTCAGAAAGCAGGTGTCTGGGAATATTGTGTCCATCTTTCGCCTATCCGGTCTCTCCTTCAGGAGATCTCACGACCTGGCAAAAGGGGCTGGACCCCTAAAACTTAACTAGTTGTTTAATGAGTTAGCTTTGTATCTGAACTTGTTGGCTGG
>NW_007150077.1:0-1083 GCF_000164805.1 Carlito syrichta | reverse complement strand
GGATGGAACTAGAGTCTATAATACTGAGTGACCTCTCACAGAAACAAATATCTGGA
This sequence comes from Carlito syrichta, assembly GCF_000164805.1. Taxonomy (NCBI): domain Eukaryota; kingdom Metazoa; phylum Chordata; class Mammalia; order Primates; family Tarsiidae; genus Carlito; species Carlito syrichta. The sequence continues at coordinate 1,027 of NW_007150077.1, read as the reverse complement.
TATCACATGTTCCCACTCATATAGTGGACCTTGGTCATCCAACGTATTACCATAAGAAAATGACTGATAGTGGTGGGAAACTATGGGGGGGGGAGGGAAGGGAGATGGGATTAATGGTAGTAAACATCTGCCTGGGGATGGGGAGTCAACTCTTATCAACAAGGGTACCTGAACAAGGCATATTTGTATACCTAACCCTTAACTGTGCCCCACAATATCATAATAAAAAATATTGATTATAAAAAAAAATTTCCCTTAACACAAACAGCAGCAATTATAAATCAAGGAAGAGGAAACTGAGAAGTAAGAAAAGCAGCATTTCATACTCCTCTGTCCTTCTCAACTAAATTCAATTCACCAACTTTGAAGCCCAGTTTTTATCCCTTCTCCTCCTAAGGCTGATCCAGCGCCAACTAGTTTTTCTAATTTCTTTGTTGTTTGTTTTTTAAAACTGATGTGTGACTGACTGACATCCAGTAAAATTCACCATGCTTAATGTATAGTTCTATGAGTTTTAACAAACATAAAGTTATGTAGCCATCTTCATTACCTGAAGTTCCCTTGTGTCCGTTTATAACCAATTCATTCCCCAACCCTGATCCTGATCTCTTTCCTGATAGTTTTTCCTTTTCCAAAATGTTCTATGAATGGAATCCTACAGTATTTGCCTTTAGTCAGCATTTGAAGTTCAGCCACAGTGTTGTATCAGTTCTTTCTTTTTTTATTGCTGAACAGTATTTCATGGTGTCATGTACCACCATTATTTAAATCACTCACCAGCTGAAGGACATATGGGTTGTTCCCAGTTTTTGGAAATTAATAATAAAACTGTTGTAAATATTCATATGCAGGTTTTTTGTATAAATCTATGATTTGCTTCTCTTATGCTTGCTGGTATGTAAGACTAAAAACTTTTTTACTTGAACCTCTCTGGCTTTGCGCTCTCACATCTTTTTATTCAGTTTTATTGTAGCATAATTGTCAAATAAAAATTATGTATATTCAGGGCATATGTGTGAAGTTTTGG
>NW_007150076.1:0-705 GCF_000164805.1 Carlito syrichta | reverse complement strand
GGCCAGACTACCCGGAAAAAAATATCATATTGCTGTATTTGGATGGAACTTTGGTCTTAAGATGAACTTGGTAATCCTTAAATTTCCGTTTGTACTTTATTTGTAGAGGGGCCGAGGATTTTGAAGTTGCCAAATATGTAGTAGGTATTATTAAAAGGTAACCAGGAACCATGGATTCCACTTACCTAGGAAACATCTGGGCATCTGCATTATTGTACACAGAGTTTTGAAATCCACATGGACAGGGTAATTCAGGGCATCTTGCTGAGAACGGAAAGGAAATCCGATTCTTGGAGTTCTCTATCGCCTAAATCTACAAAGTCTCTTAATATGGTTTAATCAGCAATCTGGGCTTCTATGTCGCCAATTTTTTAGTGTGTCTTTTGAAAACGCACCAGGAATCTTGGGTTCCAAATTCTCAAGAACTTTATGGGAGTCTTTCTCTTGATATCCAAGCAACTGAAATTCTAGGTCACCAGGAAATATCTTGATGTCTTGCTGTGAATGAAGCAGGAATTTCAATAATGGGAGTCCTCATATACATAACACTACACGACCTGTTGCTACAAAAGAATAAGGAATCTTGGTTACACGAGGCCTCCATCCCAAAAACCTACAGACCGTCTTGCTAAGAGATAACCACCATTCAGGTTGGGAGTAGGGATCTGGATTATGGGAGTCCTCATATACAGGAAACTGCACTGT
>NW_007150075.1:0-526 GCF_000164805.1 Carlito syrichta | reverse complement strand
TGTGTGTGTGTGTGTGTGTGTATACGCACATGTGTGTGCCACAGGGGACAAAGGCAGGGACTGTACAGCTGCAATAAAAGAAATCAAAAGCTCATAATTTTTTTCTTTTTGCTCTGGTTTAAAGAAATAAATAACCACTCAAGTGATTTCTTAGGTAGATAAACTTCAGAACTCCCTATGAGGCATGAGACATTCAGAACTACTTAACATAATGAATAGTTATTAATATTTGTAAATTCCCAGGCTTAAAATTTTGGGTGGGTCAAAACATGCAGTGAAGGCTCAGAGTAAGTGACACAGGGGACGAACAACAGTTAAGTGACACAGAGGACGAACAACAAAGGAACAGCCAATAACTAACACGAAACAAGCTGACAACAACGACCAACAGCCAACATGTTCCAAGTGGAAGGAATTGAGGATCAGATACAATGGAGATGACCAGCGTCATGAAAAATGGGGTATCTGAAACCTGGGAAAACCCTTGGCAGTGTTGCTTTGACTATTGGGTTGTTTCCCCAGGTTT
>NW_007150074.1:0-2644 GCF_000164805.1 Carlito syrichta | reverse complement strand
TATTTAGCTTGGTTAAATAGTTGGCTGATGAGTTGTCCCCATAGTTAGTTCAGGCAAGTATTTAGTTAGGTGGTTGGCTCACCTAATTAGTTGGCCAACTTGTAGGCCGACTAGTTAGCAGACCTAAGTAGTCAGCAGTCTATTTAGCTGACCTAACATGTCGACTGGCAAGTTGGCCCAATAGTCAGACGATTGGTTAGCTGACTTAACTAGTTGACCGGCTAGAAGGCCAAAAGGTTAGCTGACTTAACTAGTCGGCCAGCGAGTGAGCCTACAGGTGAGCTGACTTAACTAGTTGACTGGTGAGGGAGTCATCTGGTCAGCTGATTTAACTAGCCTGCTGGTGAGTGAGCCGACACATGTGCTGCCATAACTAGTTGGCCGGCTAGTGAACCGACCAGTGAGCTGATTTAACTAGTCGGCTGGTGAGTGTGCCAACTAGTTAGCAGAAATGTTGGCCTGCGAGTGAGCCGACAAGTTAGTTGACCTGTTGGCTGGTGTGCGAGATGAATAATCTGCTGACCAGTTGGCAGGTGAGAAAGCCTACTTGTTAATTGACCTAATGGAAAGCAAGGGAGCCCACTAGTTAGCTCACCAGCTAGCTGAGTTGCTAGCTGACTAGTTAGAAAATTAACTAGCTGATTTGCTAGCTGACTTAACTATCTAGCTGACTAGTTAGTTGACTTAACTAGCTAGCGGACTAGGAACCTGACTAGCTAAAGATTTAACTAGGTACCTGGATAGTTAGCTGATTTGCTAGCTCACTTAACTAGCTAGCTGTCTATCTAGCTGACTTAACTAGCTGACTAGCTAGTTGTCTGGCTAGCTGGCTAGTCAGCTGACTTAATTACCTAGCTACCTGTTTGACTACACAGCTAGTCAACTGTCTTAAATAGCTAGCTACCTGGCTGTCAAGCTGGCTAGGCAACCAACTAGCTAGTTAGCAGGCTGGCCACCTGGCTAGCCAACTGGCTTAAATAACCAGCCGGGAGGCTGTACATTGGGATAGCCAGCCAGCTTAAATAGCCAGACACTCTGGTGATCATCCAGCTAGCCAGCCAGCTTAGCTAGCTGGTGACCTAACTGACCAGCCTGTTAACAAGGTGGCTTAACTTGCCATCCACCTAGCCAGCAAGCCGTATAACCAGTTGACTTAACTAGCTGACTTAACAAAATAGACATCTGGCTATCCAACTGGCCTTATTAGCTAGCCACTTAGCTAGGCAGCCAGCTAGCCAACTCACTTAACTCGCTGAATTAAGTAGCTAGCCAGTCGGCTAGCCAGCTGAATTAGTTAGCTAGCTACCTACCTAGTCAGGTGGCTATCGTGCTGACTTAACTAGTTGATGTAACCAGCTAGTCAGCTGGTTAACCAGCTGACTTAACTATCGAGTTACATAGCAAGCCAGTTGGCTAGCCACTCAATTAGCTAGCTGACTTAACCAGTGAGCCAGTTGGCTAGCCAGCTGACTCAACTAGCTGACATAACTAGTTAGCCTTCTGGATAGCCAGCAGACTTAACTAGCTGATACCTCTAGCTAGTCAGGCAGCTTTCCAGCTGACTTAAGTAGATAGCTACCTACGTATCTCGCTGGTTTACCAGCTGACTACACTACCTAGCTACCTAGCTAACAAGTTGGATAGCGAGTTGAGTTAACTAGGTGACTTAACTGACTAGCCAGCTGGCTAGCTAGCTGACTTAACTAGCTAGATACCCAGCTAGGCACCTGGCTAGCCAGCTGACTTAATTATATAGCCAGCTGACTTAACTAGCTGACTTAACAAGCTAGCTACCTGGCTAGCCTGCTGAATTTATTACCTGAAATAACTACCTAGCTGGATATCTTGATAGAAAGCCAACTTAAATAACTGAATTAACTAGCTAGCTATCTAGCTAGCCAGCTGACTAAACTAGCTGAAATAACTCACTAGATTGCTGTCTAGCCAGCTGAATTTGCTAGCTTTTTAACTAGCTAGGGAGATGGCTTGCCTACTGACTTAACGAGGTGACTTAACTAGCTATCCAGCTGGTTAGCCTCCTGAATTAACTAGTTTATTAACGAGCTAGGCAGCTCACCAGTCAGTTGACTAATCTACCTGACTTAACTAGATAGCCAGTTGGATAGTCAGCTGACTTAACTATCGCTCTAGATCTCTAGGCACCTGAATAGCCAGCTGACTTAACTAGCTGACTTAATTAGCTAGTCAGCTAGCTAACCAACTGACTTAACTAGGTCACTAACTTGCCAGCCAGCTGGCTAGCCAGCTGACTTAAATAACTGTCTTAACTTGCTGGCCTGCATTCTAACCAGTTGAATTAAGTAGCTTGCTACATAGCTAGCCAGCTGACTATCCAGCTGAATTAACTAGGTGACTTATTTACCTAGTCAGCTGACTATACTAGCAGGTTACCGAGGGAGCCAGATGCTTAGTCAGCTGATTTATCTAGGTGACTAAACTAGCTAGTCAGCTGGCTTGTCAGCTGACTTAAGTGGATAGCTATCTACTTAACTAGCTAGCTAGCTAGCAACCTGGCTAGCCAGGTGAGTTAAGTTATTCTCTATGTCTCTAGCCACCTGGATAGCAAGTGACTTAACTAGCTGACAAAACTAGATTCCAGATGGCTAGCCAACTGACTTCACTA
>NW_007150073.1:0-747 GCF_000164805.1 Carlito syrichta | reverse complement strand
TCACCTAACTAGCACGTTAGATAATGAGTAAGGTAACTAGTAAGTTAGCTGGTTAAGTAAGCTAGCTAGCTGGCTGCCAGCGATTTAAGTCAGTTGACTATCTACACAGCTAGCTAGATAGCTAACTACTAGTCAGCTGGCTAGCTAGGTAGCTAGCTAATTAAGTCAGCTAGTTAAGAGAGTTGAAAAGCCAGCTGAGAAGGTAGGTAGCTAGCTAGTTAAGTCAGCTAGATAGCTATCTGGGTAGCTAGTGATGCCAATGAATTAAGTCAGCTGGCTAGCCAACTGTCTAGCTGGTTAAGTCAGATAGTTTAGTCAACTGTCTAGCCAGCTGGCTAGATAGGTAGCTAGCTAGATACTTCAGCTTGCTAACCAGTAGGCTAGCTGTTCAAGTCAGCTAGTTAAGTCAGCTGGTTAGCCTGCTGGCTAGGTAGGTAGCTAGTTAGTTAAATAAGCTGGCTACCCAGCTTTCTAGCTTAAGTCAGCTAGGTAAGTCAGCTGGGAGCCAGCTAGTTAAGTCAGCTGAGTAGGCAGCTTAAGTCAGCTAGTTAAGTCATCTGGCAACCAGCTGTCTTTCGAGTTAAGACAGCCTATTAAGTCAGTTGGCTATCCAGCTGGTTAGCTAGTTAAAAAGCTAGTCAAGTCAGATGGCTATCCATCTGGCTAACTAGTCATTTCAGCTAGCTAAATCAGCTGGCTAGCTAGGAAACTAGCTATACAAGTCAGCTAGTTATATCAGCAGGCTAG
>NW_007150072.1:0-437 GCF_000164805.1 Carlito syrichta | reverse complement strand
GGTTTGAGAATCACTCAAGGCATCACTTGGGAGAAGCAAGCAGGTCCACCCTGGGGAACGAGTGTGGTGGGTGCAAGGGTTTTCATCCCAGGGAGACACACCCCTGTGCCAGGCACTCACTCAGGGGTGGTTGCCCCAGTGTAGATATGCCGCTGTGCCGGGCGCTCACACAGCCAGTCTCAGTAGGCAACTCAGACTGCCCTCTCCAGATCCCATGTCATCTTAAGGGAGTGGGCTTTGTGGTAGGCCCAGAGCAGGGTGTGAATGCTGGGTGCAGGTGATCAGGCCTGTCACACCGGCCCTTTTCAAGGTTGAGGCGAGACAGCCTGAGCCCCCAGCTTCAAGACAAACCCGGCACCATGGCGAGACCTCATCTTTACAAGAAACCAACAAAATGAGTATAGCATGGTGGTGCTCACCTGTCGTTCTGTCCACTT
>NW_007150071.1:0-7353 GCF_000164805.1 Carlito syrichta | reverse complement strand
ATTATTGACTCTCTCCCTGACTCAAACCAACAGTGGAAAATTAGAAGGTAAGGACAGGCAATTGAAGACCTCTCTTTCCTTCCCTTTCCTGCTACTAAATAATCAGAATCTTTCCCCCTTCTTCTTAATATCTGAGTCCACAGTTCTTACTTGTTCAAAATGTGTGACCTACAGGAAATAAGTGGGGACTTTATTAATAACTCATTATTCCAAAGCCATTACAACAAAGAAAGGGCTTGAAAACTCAAATGCCTGCAGGACCTGGACAGGAAAAAGAGTGCATAGACCAGGCAGGACTGTGTAAATTGAGCCAAAGAGACCCATCTCAACTTACTGCTTCCCAGGACTCAGAGTTACCAAATTGTCTACCTTTTCGAGGCAAGTCAGAAATCTGGGTTTTTATGTGAAATGTATTGTTTGAATTTAATAAAAATGTTTAAGACACCACATGGACCAAACAACATACAAGTGCCAATAACATCTGGCCTATTCCCACCAGTCCACTCTCCCCTAAAAAATTTCATCCCTAAGGAAGGAAGGCAAGGACCACAGGCGTGTCAAGAAGTCAGTCTACAGTCATAAGACTGCAGCTCTACCACTATAGACCTTCAAATTTATTCTCAAGAACTTGTAGCTGGAATGGCAGAGAAAATCTTTCCCAGAAGAAAGGCAGTGAGGGGCACTGGGGGTTTGACCAACCCTAGCAAGTTTTTTTTTTTTTTTTAAGAGGAGGAATCTCACTCTGTCACCCTGACTGCAGGACAGTAGCACACTCATGGCTATTGTAGCCTTGACCTGCTGGACTCAGGCAGTACTTTCATCTCAGCCTTCCAAGTAGACGGGACTGCAGGCATGCACCACCATGCCTGGATGACTTTTTCATTTATTATAGAGTTGAGGTCTCACCAGGTTGCCCAAGTTGGTCTTGAACCCCTGGACTTAGGTAACGTTCTTACCTCAGTCTCGCAAAGTGCTGGGATTACAGGTGTGAGCCGCCACACCCAGCAAGAATTTTTAAAAAGGAATGTGCTGGAGCAAAATGTGTTGATGTGAACATTTTCAACCTCCATCCTCCCTCACTTTTCCCAATCCAAGAGGGGAGGGAAGGAAGCATGAGGGATATTAAGTACAAGCCCAATGCATGGATCTGTGGACAGATAGTATGCAGGTGTCACAGCATCCGCAGGCAGAAAATACTGAGGACAAGTGGGTTTTAGGAAATGTTGTCAAGGATTAAGATTAGATCATCTCCACTGTTCTTCAAGAAGTTCAGGTAAATATTAAATTACTTTTGACCAATATGCTGTGTACTTGAATTCAATAACACCTTGCTGAGTCTTAGTTGGGATTTTTCTGTTGACTGTAAAGAAATTCTTTCAGTTCCATCTGTGAACAGAAGGCAAGGCTTCTTTCCCCCATGGTCCTCAGGTCTATGAATGCTTTCTGTAATATTTCTTAAGTCTCTGGGTTCTGTCCCCAGGATTCTCAGGGGTGACTATCTTGAAACAGACAATGTCATTTTGGAGCATAAAAGTCATATAAGAAGAGACCAGCTTGTCCCCTTCATGGGCAGTCTAGAGAGAACTCCTACTTAAATCAAGGGCAGAAGATCATGCAACAAGGGGCATATCATGGAGAAAGGCCAAATTCGCCCACAACATGGAGATCAGAGAGGCTTGCCCTGCAAACTGGTGGAACCACCCGGCAGAAGCCCATTCTGAGAAAGGACTGAGGGGCAATCCTCTTGGGAGAGAATTTACCCAAGGAAAGGGAGCCAGGCAGGCAAGGTCAGACCGGAACAAAGCCTTAGTCATCATAAGACAACAGACTCTGAGTCCAGTCCATGTAACCCTGATCCAACCTATGGAATCCAGTCAAAATCCTGGGAAGAACAGACTTGAAGCCAAAAGGGAAAAAGATGTGTTCATCACACATCAGTCAGACTCTGGGAATGCCAGGAGAAGACAGGGGCTTTATCCCCACTTCTCCCACAGCTGTGTTCCCGTAGGAAGGGCCTATGGGGATCAGAGAAGTAGCTGGGTGCCCAGCTTTAAGCAGAAAAGCTTCAGGGGCTCACAGCTTTCCTGGGAGGGAGCAGCCTACAGCCATCTTAATAAGGGGAAGGGGAAAGAAATACATGTTCTAAGTGCAGAAATTACACAGTTTACTCCAAGTCATGGGAGCCCAAGAAAGTATAGGATGCAGAAACATCCTAGTGTTCCCCAATGGTAATTTTTTAAGGTGTCATGTTTTAACTTATTAAGATTATAAGCTCTTTGAGAGCAGAAATATTTGTTTCATTTAATGTTCCACTCCAATGCCTGGTATATAGTAAAGTCAATACTTCTTTTCTGAATAGATTTTCCATAGTTTTACCACCACAGATTTTTATGTCAACAGTTCTCAAGCTTTTTGTAGTAGATGGCCTTCTTGAAATAAAACTTTGTGGGAAACTCAAAATACAAAACAGATAAACTCAGAGTGTTCTGATGGAGGAGGAGAGGGAATGAGGGGGGTCTGTGCCCAGCCCAGCCCCTGTCTCTTGCCATGTCCTGAGAATGCTCCAGGCAACTTCTTGGTTTACAAAGACAACATTTTGCAACACAAATATGGTCATTTTACTAAAAAAAGAAAGGAAACTGACAAAGATGTTCACAGGACCTTTCTCTCAGGTGGTATTTGGAAAAAAACTCAGTGATAAGAAAGAAAGCCCCCTGGGAAAGTGTTAATACTAGCTTAGCATATGGAGGGATGGAGAAGTTAAAGTCAGGGCACCCTTTCATTTATTATGCAGGGACAGAGGGCAGACCAACCAAAACCTGGAATATTACTCTCCTCCAGCCAACATGACAGCACCCAGCCAGCTCTGACATCTCATAAATATTCATGGGATCACCTCAGCAGTTTCTGAATATTCTTAAGTTTGAGCCAAGCCTCAACACTTCCTGGTACAAGTGGCCTGGTTGAATGGAGATACAGTTCTTGAACTTTTATACAATGGTGAGTATAATTTTATAATTATTTTATCCCACTTCAAAACAACTCAGATTATGCATTTATATTGAGTTATTCCTGACAATGTCTAGTGGCAGTGACACAATGTCCCTGTCAGGACACATCCCAAGCAACTGAGGTCATCCTCTAACTCCCATTTATATGGGTAACCCTAACTCTTGTCAAATCTAATCCCAAGGAGTAAGAAAATAATGCTGGTTTCTGAAGGAGAGCCAGTCCCAGAGGGTAGTATGCTTAGACTCTGGGGTTGTGGGGCCTGGAACCACACTACTACTGTTTCATTTTCCCTTGTGAATGTTGCTAATTTGTGCATCTGACTTGGTTTCTCTAAGTCTTCCTTCAACACCTCTAAAGTGTGGATAATAATACCTGTATCTGTATCCTGTAGCTGCTGTGACAAATTAGCACAAGTCTGAAGTCATGAAAAGTTTAAAATGAAATTAGAATTCCATAGTATCCTGATTAAATTCTTAGGAATTTTGCTTTGATTTCACTTCTGTAAAATGTGCAGATTTTCCTCCTCTCTACCAAATATTCTCCATCCAACAGATAATAGAAAGACAAGTATTATGTTTACTAAATGCAGAATAGATAAAGTTGATTTTAATTTATCAGCAATACATTGGTAAGTTGTGGACAAGAATATCTTTCTCTTCTGGTGTCAGAGAGATAGTAAAATAGTAAAAAAAAAAAAAAAAGTCACCCAAAAGAAGTTTTGAGCCTTTTAATTTCACCATTTGAGTTGGGAGTTCAAACAGGTACTAAGTACTAGTACAGACTTAAATTAAGAGAAATGTAGCAACTTAAAACAACCCAAAATTATTATCCTATGGTTCTGGAGGTCAGGGATGTGATAGGGACATTACTGGGCACAAAATCAAGGTTCCAACAGAGTGGCTTCATTCTGGAAGCTTTAGAGGACAATTCACTTCCTGTTCTTTTCTACCTCCTGGAAACTACCTACATTCATTGACTGGTGGTCCCTTCATCATCAACACCAGCAATGGCCAATTGAGTCCTCTCACATTGTACCCCTCTGACTTCCACCTGATGCATTCATTTATAAGGACCCCTGTGATTGCATGGGGCCCATCCAGACAATCTAGGATAATTTCTTTATTTTAAGGTCAACTGATTAGTAACCTTAATTCCATCTGTAGCCTAAAATCTTCTTTGCTGTGTGAGGTAACATAGTCACAGGTTCCAGGACTTAAGACATGGACAAGATAAGGGGACTTTTTCAGTCAGCCACAATACCTATCTCCTAATGTGTGATGGGGAGGTGCCAGAGGCAGGGGGTGATGAAGGTCAGCAGTACTGTGCCCACATGCAACTAAATGGCTGTCTCCAGAAGCTGGACACACAGAGCACACTGATACCAAGAAGCTGGAAGATGTACAGTCTTGCATGGACCTGTTTGTTCTAGTAAGACTACTGTCCAACTTGCACACCTAACCTGCCAACCTTGAGACAAAATAATCATCAGCCATGTTTGGCCAACCTCCATTTTGCCTTTGTTTGCCTGGAATCAAAATGACAAACATATTATATGACCAAACCCACTCTGCCACTTTCCACTCTAATGACAAAGATGACACTAAGTGGCATCCCCGCTGTAACCCCAAGAAGCACTGGACCACACATTCACAAATATCCCCTTCAGACACTTGAAAGCTAAGTCTCAGAGCTCCAGGAGCAGACACTCACCTTCTATGTAGCCTGGAGTCACTCAATCTTGCTCTCAGGAGAAACTATATGGCTGATGTCTTCCCTGACACACAGGTGGCACAAGAGGCTTCCATGTGAACATGAGCCGGCCAGGTTGTATAACACCCAATTTGTCTTTCCATACAATGGCTGTTTCCACAGGCCTGGGGGCTCATCCTCAAACCATCCTTGTCCTTCAAAACCTGAATAATTGCCTACAGACAGGACACATCAATCTCCAAGAATCCTTCTTGCTTAATATATGAACCACATGCCTTGCTCAAAAGTCCTTGTGGTCCCTGTATAACCAAAGATGCTGTGAAAAATCTCCATTCAAATGTCAATAGAAGTGGATAAACTCCATAGTCTTCTTGATTATCATGGCCACATAGTTTAAAGGACATAAAAGATCAAAGAAACCTATTCATTATCCCATGAAATATCTGAATTAGAAACAACTGTGCTTAATTATCACAATAGGCAGCATGGGACAGTGAGGAAGACAGACATTTGGCCAGATCAGTCAATACTGGGTCTAAACCAGCAGTCTACCACTTTTAAACTATGTGACCTTGAACTTGTTAAACTCTTTAAATCTCAGTTTCTTCCTCTGTAAAGTGTTGAGAATAGCATACTTCATGGTCTTATGGTTCAAAAAAAAGAGAATATTTGTCAAAATTGCCACATCTGTTCCAATTATCTAGTGCTGCATCTCAAACAGCCCCAAAACATAATGGATACAATAGCAACCATTTTACTATATTTCACAGGTTTTGAGAATCAAGAATTCAGGCACAATTTGGCCAGGAGACTCCTCTGTTCCTCACATGTGGATTGATGCTGCTCAGTGGTACTCAGCCAGTGGTGGCCTGGCCTGGAGGGTGCAAGATTATATCACTGATGTACTGAGTGGGTGATTCTTGTTCTTCACATTGGCTGGGTTCTATACAACTGTCATGAACACTGAAGAACTCACAGTGAGCCACTGCCCCTAAGGGAATTCAGGATTGGTTTTCCATGAGTTTCAGTTAACAATATTTCTATCACCTGATCAATATGCAACTTTGTTTTCTGTGTGCTTTTTGTTTAAAGACACTTTATTGAATCCATATTGCTTTAAAATGAATAATTATGTGCAGTGTTTTCTGTATAAGAGTTTAACATTTTCCCAACCCTGGGTAAGGTGATCTTATATTTCTCTGACTTTAAATCTCATATTGATGAAGTCCATTAACCTTTCTTCTATAGGCTATGATCTAATGAATCTATAAATTTAGTCATTCTTCCATCATTTCCATAGCTTCACATGCACTCTAGATGCTATGTCAAACACTTTCCAGAGCGGCCTCGCATGAAGATTGGCAAATTTCTTCTTCCTTTTCCCCAATGTATCATATTGTCGATTCATAACCTTGAACTCACAGCCAACAGCATATAACAAAGCTTATCTGGCTCATGTATTTTCTATTTACTCCATAAAAAATATAGCACAGCATTCTTGCACTTTGGAACACTAGACAGCTCTTTAGCACTCCACCTGGGGGCCACTTTAAACAGTTAAATCACCAACAAAATTACAAAAATTTGTAAAGCATGGCACTAAGTAGATAGCAAAAAGGACATTTGTTTACAGTACCATGAGCTGTAACAAGAAGGCAAAGCATCCCATCATTTTGTTTAACTCAGCCGGGAACATGCACATTGGGAGACTCAAGATTTTTGCTGCTCTGCACACATTCATTCATAACTGCAAGAGTGCTGCAAGTATTGATCTTGAAGTTACAAATAACAAGCACATAAATTTGCAAATACAGTCTGCGAACAATGAGGGTCAACAGTATCTAGTGTTTTTTTCAAGAAAGGTTGGAGGGCTGTACTCAGCTGGGACTGCCCATTGGGTGTCAACGTTAGCCTCCCCAACATGTCTCAGGGTAATTTGACTTCCTATTGCTTATTTTTCTTAATTTTCCTCTTAAGAAAATTGATACATGTGTGCATGTGTGTGTAAACAGTTTATTTAGTTATTTGGTCATTATTCAAGCATATTAAAGATCAGGAGAATTCTATGGTTTTAGTGTTGTTTAGTAGCAAAAATTTATCAAAGAAAGATCATGATTTCATACAAAATACACCTTTTTCTCAAAAACATTCTAATTGTGCTGTTTTGAACATGAAGCCATGTGTATGTGTGTGTGTGTGTGTGTGTGTGTGTGTGTGTGTGTGTGTGCATGCGCTGGGCATAATGGCTCACACCAGTGATCCCCACAACTTGGGAGGTCAAGACAAGAGGATTACTTGACACCAGGAGTTCAATTTCATAACTGGTTAAAAAGTATACTAAGGATGGCAGTTCTTGAATATAATATTCTGCATTGGTCCCTTAAGAAATTATCAGAAAGAACATATTTAGAAAATAAGCCCATCACAAGGCCAGGTGCAGTGACTCACACCTGTCAATCCCAGCATTTTGAAAGGCCAAGACAGAAGGATTGTTGAGCCCAGGAATTTGAGAGAAGCCTGGGCAACATAGCAAGACCTCATCTCGTCACCTAGAAGGTTGAGGCTGTGGTGAGTTGTGTTCATACTATTACACTCCCAATGCCAAAAAAAAAGGGGGGGGGGGAGAAATAA
>NW_007150070.1:0-5835 GCF_000164805.1 Carlito syrichta | reverse complement strand
CCACAACTTGGGAGGTCAAGACAAGAGGATTACTTGACACCAGGAGTTCAATTTCATAACTGGTTAAAAAGTATACTAAGGATGGCAGTTCTTGAATATTAATATTCTGCATTGGTCCCTTAACAAATTATCAGAAAGAACATATTTAGAAAATAAGCCCATCACAAGGCCAGGTGCAGTGACTCACACCTGTCAATCCCAGCATTTTGAAAGGCCAAGACAGAAGGTTTGTTGAGCCCAGGAATTTGAGAGAAGCCTGGGCAACATAGCAAGACCTCATCTCTTCACCTAGAAGGTTGAGGCTGTGGTGAGTTGTGTTCATACTATTACACTCCCAATGCCAAAAAAAGGGGGGGGGGGAAGAAATAAGAATTTCATTACCAAACCATTCCCTTTCAGTTACACAAATCTTTATTCTATCTATTTAGAAATAGTCTTTCCCACTTACTGTATTAATAAGGAGAACAAATCACTTATCATCTTCCTAGGACACTTTTTAGAATGGAACATTCTTAATTATGCTGGGGCAACAAGGACTAGCCAGGAATGCTAGATCAAATTGTGACACGGTACTTATCCTATCTGTGGTGGTATTCATAATCACTGTAAAGGCAGGATATTTAAAAAGCTGGCTTTGTTGTAACAAATTATATCTTTTCAAATATGATACAAATTCATTCCAGGGGCACAAGTTGAACTCTTCTCTCTAAAGTCATGTTGAACAGACCTTAATTGGTTCACAAGCCCATGTGAACTATCTAAAAGATCTGACCACCAAAGCACCTCACTTCAGTAAAAACTAATGATGGGCACACTATGATTAATGATTGTTTTGATAAACGTGATGAGGCATTTCAAAATATACTCTTGCTGTAGTTTCTTTGAATTTATTGCACCTGATTCTTTTCCTAATCTAGAATGCATTTGTGCTTTAAAAAAAGAAAGTTATTCCTGTGTTATAGACTTTCTAGGAGAATAGTTTTAAATGTCAATTTCTTCCTAAATGTTTCAAGGCAGAAACAGTAGTCACACCTCCCTCTATTAGAAGACTTTCCTCTCCCAAAGCAAGTCAATCAATTATCAAGAAAAATTCAGACCAGCTTTATTTATCTATATTAATGGCTTTAATTTATTTCACATGTTTTTATAAATTCATTATCTGCCTGTAGACACAGTTCAAGTCCTTTTGTTCCATTTGTAAAGTGAAAATGACATTAGTATCATACCATTTTTAGTCATCCTTGCATAGTCTTGAAATCACTTCAGAGCATATGTGACTCCCTAAAAATTATCTGCACCATGTTATGTATTTCTGTGTACATATTTTCCCTCCATAAAAATGGTTCATAGCATTCATCACATTCTCAGAGGGGTTACCTGAGATCTCACGAAAGACATACTTGAGTCACGAGGACAGCTGTACTCTGGACCTTTATTCTACAGAGAGACTTGTCCACCTAACAGAACTTTCTCGCTAGATTTCTGTGTGAACAGAACCCTATAGTCACATACTCTTCCTTGTGGATCAGACCCCGGGTTATGTTGTAGTTGGCCCCTCAGAGCTTGCTTCCATCCCTGGGATGTCCACATATGACAAATACATCTCTCTCATTTTCTCTAAGTTTAAGTCTGCATAGCTACTTAGCATCTGCTTGCACTCCCAACTCAAATGGTGGAATTAAAAGGCTCAAAACTTATTTTTAGTGACCTTTTTGCTATTTTACTCTCTCTGACACCAGAAGGGAAAGCTCTCCCTGTCCACGTCCTACCTAGGTATTACTGACAAATTAAAGTCAACTTTATCTACCTAAGCATAAGAGCTGCACTTCTAATATCCATTGGATGCAGAATATTTGGTATAAAGCAGGAAAATTGGCACACTTTACAGAAGTGAAATCAAAGCAAAATTTCTAAGAAATTATTCAGGATCCCATGAAATTCAAATCTCGCTTTAAACTTTTCATGGCCTTGGATATAAGATGTCTTTATGGGAGGACCTGAGTAAGCTCATTAGGTCAGGTAAGAAGGATCGTTTGAGGACTTTGCTGCTCTGGGTTTAAACACCCTAGATATTCTGATTAGCATTTCCTTTAGCTTATTGAACCTCATTCAGTGATTTTACATTCTGACAATCCCAGGCCTTTCTGCGATTCCTCTCATAATTCACTTAAACACTCAGACTAAACAATTTGCCCGAGGAAGGTCTGAATGTTGTCAGTTTTTATGCACAAAGATGGTGCTTCCACCTTCTCAGGACTCTAATCAAGACACAGAGACTCAGTCAGGCACTATTCTTTTTTTTATTAGTTGGAGTCTCATTCTGTTGCCCAGACTGGAGTGCAGTGACCACTCCCGGCCACCGCAGCCTCGACCTGCTGGACTCTGGTGATCCTTCTGCCTCAGCCTTCCAAGTAGCCGGAACTACAGGCATGCGCTACCATGCCCGGCTAATTTTTTCATTTATTGTGGAGATGAGGTCTCGTCAAGTTGCCCAGGTGGATCTCAAACCCGTGGGCTCAGGCAATTCACTCACCTCAGCCCCCCAAAGCACTGGGATTACAGGCACTGTCCTTTAATGCTGACTCTCCTCTACATTTCATTGTCTTTGAAAGAATGTGTCCAGAACAACAAAAGACAGTTTGCAGTTTAATGATTTTTTTCCCTTAGCCTTTGACCATGCAGACAAATCTCTGTTTTCTCTACCCAAAAATGTGTCTATACATAATGCCCTGTGACTTTTGCCTCTATCTTTGAGTTGCATGAATTAGGAATTGGAGCCTTGGCACTGCCCTTTTCAGGCTATTTCAGATCTGCAGGAATTTATTTGCCATATTTTGTGACAGTGATTTTGTCTTTGTAAACTTTTTGTTTTTTTTTTTTTGTTTTTTGTTTTTTGTTTTTGTTTTTGTTTTTTTGAGTTGGAGTCTCACTCTGTCACCCAGACTGGAGTGCAGTGGCCGCTCCCGGCCACCACAGCCTCGACCTGCTGGGCTCCGGCGATCCTTCCGCCTCAGCCTTCCGAGTAGCCGGAATTACAGGCATGTGCTACCACACCCGGCTGATTTTTTGATTTATTGTAGAGATGAGGTCTCACAGCCCAGGCGGGTCTCGAACCCGCGGGCTCAGGCAATCCACTCACCTCAGCCTCCCAAGGCGCGGGATTACAGGCTGAGCCACCGAGCCCGGCGTCTTTGTAAACTTTTTATGTATCCTTCTTTAAAATATATAAACTATATGCAGAATACGATCAAAGCACAGCTTCAGAATTGTGGGTCAGGGGGAGCTAATTGGTGTTAAAACCTCGGGGGGGGGGGCAACATCTTCATAGCAGTTAAGTCCCTATCCAAGGGCCTGGTTTTGCTCTGAGAATACATTTTGTGTGAGGCCTACAAGTTGCTTTTAATTGTAAGATTTGAAGAAATGTCTGCTAGAGTCTAGATTGAAACTGTACTATTTTCCATTTAAATAGACAATCTTCTGACTCTGCTGAGAGCCAGGAGACAGAAATCTATCTTCATTTGCCCTCCTTGCTTCTCATTTAGATGGTCATAGATTTCATCTCCACAATATTTAAAAAGCATTCCATTTTTCCTAGAGTCCCTATCTCTTAATGACACTCCTTGTGCCCTCCTACTAAATGTGGCCAAATTTCTGCATCTTTTTGAGCTACAAAAATGCTACATGACTGTCTAGATAAACCTCCCCACATCCCATTTTAAATGACATAAAAGGCCAGTGCAGAGTTTGCTTTTTTCCTGAACCTGAAAATTATATTTTCAACTATATAATTTTCCAGTTTGAATTACCCACAGCAGCATGAACGGTATGCCTCAGAAAATGCAAAAATAATAATACTTTCAAACTCACTAAGGTGTATTTCAAAAATATAGAACAACTTCACATCATAGTCAATCTAACAATGTTTAAAAATCGAGGTCTTATCTCTGGGTCTCTGAATATCCAGATGCAGATCCCTGGGACATAACAGGGAAGGAAATAGAAGTGACAGTTACTGAATCTTTCTCGTGTTCTTACATGTTTGACCCATTTAATTCTGGCAACAGCTCCAGAGTTGGAGTTATTTTCCCATTGCAGGTAAGGAAACTGAGATCCAAAGAGGGTTTATACCTCACCTAATGTCATTCCAGCTAGTAGAGTCAAGATTTGAACCCATGTTTGGCTCCCTGGGAGGAGGGTTGTCCCTGGATGAGAGTCAAAGGGTAGTCACATGACCCAACAACTTGAATAGTAACCTAGCTCCCTGCTGAATAATCTAACAAGTGTCCTAGAAATTGGAGAATTAATTAAGTCAGAGAGAAAGAGAAATAAGAGCCCAGGACATCTGGTTAGGCTTCAGTGTTGCTGGTAGGACAGATAGGACATCTGAGGAAGTGTGGCTATAAGACATCAGGACTTCAAAATCCAGAGCCACGTCCAGCCCAAACTGGAGTAAGGGATCTGACTCCTCATAAGCCAACTTGAGCAATGTTCTCAGGTATGGTAAGGTCACAGTGGTTCCATGGACTGAATATGACAGAAGAGCTCTCTGGGAAGGTG
Organism: Carlito syrichta; assembly: GCF_000164805.1. Classification (NCBI taxonomy): domain Eukaryota; kingdom Metazoa; phylum Chordata; class Mammalia; order Primates; family Tarsiidae; genus Carlito; species Carlito syrichta. The sequence continues at coordinate 1,278 of NW_007150070.1, read as the reverse complement.
AAGAAAAGAGGGATCAGGAGTCAGAGCAGAGGCCAAGATTCAAGGGGAAGTTAGAGCACAAGCTAAGAGAGGGGCAGGTAGTGAGTGCCCATCCACTGAGTTAAGAAGGAAGGCTGAGTGAGGGTGCCTGGCTAGGGGTCTCTTTCCCCAGGGCCCCTCACATGGGCAGCATTAACTCAGAAGCTCAGCAGGACAAAGCCCTCAGCCACTGGGTCTGGTCCTCTCTGATAAAACAGGTACTAATGAGAGTCCTCAGGACCCATGTGGGAAGGCACTGATCCAGCCAAAAGTGCCCCAGGTGTCAAATAGGTGAGAAATTAGAAACGAAGTAGGCATTTTCCATATCTCAAAACAAATTTGACACCTGAGAGTGAAAAGTTGAGGCTTTTTCCTTTGGAAAAGATGTCCCAGCACTGGCTTTGTTTCATGACTAAGAGTTGAGGTGAGTTGGGGGTGCGGGCAGGGTTGTGATGCTGCTTCCAAGACTGGTCCCGCCAGCGTGGTTACAAAGCACAGCTGCTAGTTCAAGCTTGGGTAGAATTTCAGTGCATCCAACTGGGATGATGAAGTGGATTCCAGATGTGGAAATAAAGCAAGTGAAGGTGAAAGTTTGGGAAACACAATGGGCATCTGGGTAGCACTGAGCAAAACAGCTTTTCATGTGCAGGGTGCCCTTCTGGAAGAGGGTGGTACCTGCACAAGAAAGGCAGGTGAGCAGGGCAGGGGTGGGTTCTAAAAGCACCCTCTTCAGCCCTCACATCTCCACCTCCCCAACCAGCCTGTGCCTGAGAGTTTGGTCTATACCCTTAGGAGACAAACCCACAAGCAAGGTGAGTTCAGCACAATCCATCTGCTCTTCAACAGGAAGACAGCATCTCCAATTAAGCCCTGCAGCTGCTGAATCATGAGGTCTGAGCTTCTCCCCAAGAAAAAATGCAAACACTGCTCCTGCAACACCTGTGTGTCCAGAACCATGGAAAGGAGGAGATGCATTGGGGGTCCTTCCTGAGACTATCTCTGGACAGGATGCCAAAATTCATCATTTCAGCATCTTTCCTCATGCAATGCATAGGCAAGCGTATTTCTGGTATGGCTAGAAAGACAACTTCCTTGAGTTGCTTTAAAGAGAAATGATTGCCTTCTCTCCCCGCTGTTTGACATGGACGCATTGTTTTTTCTGTCTTACTACCTTTTTCTCTTTTCTGGTGTTTATCTTCTTTTGACTAATGTTTTTATTTGTAAGAGGTGCTTTGATATTTGAAAATATAGAAACAGAAT